>NW_019943410.1:109314-129411 GCF_002910315.2 Salvelinus sp. IW2-2015 | reverse complement strand
CTGGGTCGTAGCAGTAAGGGAGGCGACTGATCTTATCAACTGTCCAATAGACCCACTACTGATCTTATAAAATATGATGCGCACAGGTAGTAAACCCACTACTGATCTTGGAGCGAACTCTAAAGTAGAGCCCAGCTACTGATCATGTATCAACTGTCCAATAGACCACCTACTGGATCCTTATAAACTGTCCAGGTAGGGACCCACTATGATCTTATAACTGGGTCGCAGAGTAGACCCACACCTGTACCTTATACATGTCCAGAGTAAGACCCACCTCTGATCCTTATCAACTGGTGGGAGAGGTAAAAGACCCCTACTGATCCTTATCAACTGTGGAGGTAGAACCCACTTACTATACCTTATCAACTGTGGAGAGTAGACCACTAACTGATCCTTATCCAACTTCTGGGGAGTAGACCCACTACTGATCATATCAACTGTCAATATAGAGTAGACCCAGGCATAGCTGTGATTGGGGAATAGGAAGGTACCTATAGATAAACTGTGTCCGATGGACCATCTCCTGGACTAGATCCTTATCACTGTGAGAGGTAGAACCCCAACTACTGATCCTTATAAATGGGTCCAGGAGGTAGACCCACAACCTGATCCTTATAAACTGTCCCGAGTGACCCCACTACTGGATCCTTATAACTGTTGGAGAGGTAGTACCCACTAGGCTAGATAAGTTTACCGCGTGGGTATCAGTAGGTGGTGGAGGAGGGTAGAAGAAGCGCTCTCAACTACCACTGGGTATCTCCTATCATAACATCCAAACCACTGGTGGGAGAGTTAGTAGGATAGGCCCTCTACTCAAAGTAATAGGTGGGTCTACTCTGGTGATTATCTTACTTTATCAGGACAGCTTAATTTGGGGAGTACCTTAATTCCTGGAAGAGATTGTTCACGAGCTAGTTGCAGGCGTACTTTACGTCCTCAAAAGGTGACGATCGATGTCGGTTTCCTTTAGTGGTCGAATCTTCTACTCTGGGGGACGTTATAAAGATCAGTAGTAGGGTCATACTCCTACTTGGACTAAAGTTGATAAGGATCAGTAGTTTGTGGTCGGCCTTAGTAAACGCTACATCTGGGAAACAGCCTCACTTAGCATTTAAGGGATCAGTAGTTTGATGGACCTTACTAAAATTTCGGTTGCTAGCTAAGTCAGACTCTAGGACCCGTGATAATTCAAGCCATCAGCACTGTACTATGGGCTCTCTCTCAGGGATAGGATTTGATAAGCAGGGGTAAGGAAGGTACAGGGGATAGGATAGGTAAGGGACTTATAATAGGGAAACGGCTTAAGGGTGGCATTGCAGGGAAGGTACGATTAGAAGGGGGGAATACGGCACTAACTAGGTACAGGGGATAGGAAGGTACAGGTGGGGGATGGACGGTTCAGAATAGTGATAGTCTGACCTTTAAGAGTAATGGCATCTAGGACACAGACCTTCCAGAAGTTAACCGCACTATCTATAAAAGTTAATTCAACAACCTCTGAAACATAGTATTATTAAGCCACTCCACTACAGGATCGACTCCAATATATTCAACAGAATCATCATGTTCAGAGTTAACCTCCTAACTCTTCATTGACATTGATCCTCATCATTGTCTACCTTAGCTTAAATCTCTACCACCATTCTCAGTATATCGGTATGGGGGATAGGAAGGTACGGGCGATGAGTCAGGGGGTAAGCAGGGATGGATGATCGTCATGCCACAGGTTCAAGCATGTAAGGTGGAACGGTTACGGGATAGGAAGGTACAGGGGGATGGAACGGACGGGGATAGGGAAGGTACAGGGGGGATTGGAGGTACGGGGGGATGTCGTCAACCACAGAAAGTGACACTATTACAGGAGTGTGTATTTTGATTCACCTCAAAATATTTGTTTACACAAGAAAATAACCCCTTCCTGTTTAGAAACATGTTTGATCTCTCCAGGACATTAGTTTGTCTCTATTATTTTCTCTATTTATAGCGCTACATATCTCCTTTCTATTCATCCCCTCATCACCCTGTGTCTCTCCCCGTCCTGTCTGTCTGGTAGAAAATGGAGGAGTTGTTGATCAGGTCTAAGAAGGAGAAGCCTACGTTCATCCTACTTTGTCTCAGCCTGTAAAGACCTGCCAGGGAAGTTCATACTGGGATACCAGCCTCGTGGCAACACGGTGAGTTACATGACTAAGCTACTAACCCTAACGGTGATTACCATGACTACAGCTAACTAACTCTAACCACGGTGAGTTACATGATACAGCTAATAACACCACGGTGAGTTACCATGATACAGCTAACTAACCAACCACGGTGAGTTACATGACTACAGCTACTAACCTCTAACCACGGTGAGTTACCATGACTACAGCTAACTAACCCTAACCACGGTGAGTTCCATGATACGCAACTATACACGTGGTTACATGACTACAGCTAACTAACCCTAACCACGATGGTTACCATGACTACAGCTAACTAACCACGGTGAGTTACCATGACTACAGCTAACTAACCCCTACCACGTGAGTTACCATGATACAGCTAACTAACCAGTGAGTACCATGATACACTAACTAACCCTACGGTGAGTTACCATGACTACAGCTAACTAACCCCTAACTTGGTGTGTGGTTGATGACCATAGAAATAGAATGAATAGAAAGGTTGTCTCCATTCAAGTAAATGGTGCCATAATGGGTGGACTGGCAGCCATTTTGAGTGTACCATAAGAGCAAAGCAGGAAGTGCGTGTACCCATCAATCTGCTTTGATTTGTTGAATCAACTCAGCTGACTTTACAAAAAATATATTCCATTGCATGAGCCACATCAGTTATCATCATTTAAATGAATATTCTACATTACATGGAAATATTGTGTCACAATAGCATGCAGCCATTGGAGTTTACCCATGAGATTACCAGGGTTGGAGGTTCCGTTCATTCTATTTCTATGGTGTGGCCCTTGTCCCTGACCTCATCTCTCCATAAGAATACTAGGGTCTCTTCACATAGCCTTAATCAAATACATGTTATTTGTCACATGCTTTGTAAACAACAGGTGTAGAATAACAGTGCCTTTCCCAACAATTCAGAGCAAAATAGACAAATAATAACACCAATCAATAAATACACAATGAGTAACAATAACATCTATACACATCCTAGAAGGATTGTTCAGTATTATTGTGTTGACAATGGAATTAGAATATGTGTGATTATGACGAGCTCAGAGCAGTAGAGTAATGGTTGGTTTAGAATCTGTGTGATTAGACGAGCTCAGAGCAGTAGAGTAATGGTTGGTTTAAATCTGTGTGATTATGACAGAGCTCAGAGCAGTAGAGTAATGGTTGGTTTAGAAATATGTGTGATTTGACAGAGCTCAGAGCAGTAGAGTAAGGTTGGTTTAGAATATGTGTGATTATGACAGAGCTCAGAGCAGTAGAGTAATGGTTGGTTTAGAATATGTGTGATTATGACAGAGCTCAGAGCAGTAGAGTAATGGTTGGTTTAGAATATGTGTGATTATGACAGAGCTCAGAGCAGTAGAGTAATGGTTTGGTTAGAATCTGTGTGATTATGACAGAGCTCAGAGCAGTAGAGTATGGTTGTTTAGATACTGTGTGATTATGACAGAGCTCAGAGCAGTAGAGTAATGTTGGTTTAGAATATGTGTGATTATGACAGAGCTCAGAGCAGTAGAGTAATGGTTGGTTTTAGAATTGTGTGATTATGAAGAGCTCGAGCAGTAGAGTAATGTTGGTTTAGAAATCTGTGTGTTATGACAGAGCTCAGAGCAGTAGAGTAAGGTTGGTTTAAGAAATCTGTGTGATTATGACAGAGCTCAGAGCAGTAGAGTAATGGTTGGTTTAGAATCGTGTGATTATGACAGAGCTCAGAGCAGTAGAGTAATGGTTGGTTTAGAATCTGTGTGATTTGACAGAGCTAGAGCAGTAGAGTAATGGTTGGTTTAGAATCTGTGTGATTATGACAGAGCTCAGAGCAGTAGAGTAATGGTTGGTTTAGAATCTGTGTGACTTATGACAGAGCTCAGAGCAGTAAGATAATGGTGGTTTAGAATCTGTGTGATTATGACAGAGTCAGAGGCAGTAGAGTAATGGTTGGTTTTAGAAATCTGTGTGATTTATGATCAGAGCTCAGAGCAGTAGAGTAATGGTTGGTTTAGAATCTGTGTGTATGAACGAGCTCAGAGCAGTGAGTAATGGTTGGTTTAGAATCTGTGTGATTATGACAGAGCTCAGAGCAGTAGAGTATGGTGGTTTAGAATCTGTGTGATTATGACGGACTCAGACAGTAGAGTAATGTTGTTTGGAATTGTGTATTATGACGAGCTCAGAGCAGTAGAGTAATGGTGGTTAGAATCTGTGTGATTATGACGAGCTCAGAGCAGTAGAGTAATGGTTGGTTTAGAATCTGTGTGATTATGACGAGCTCAGAAGCAGTAGAGTAATGGTTTGGTTTAGAATTGTGTGATTATGACAGAGCTCGAGCAGTAGAGTAATGGTTGGTTATAGATCTGTGTGATTATGACAAGAGCTCAGAGCAGTAGAGTAATGGTTGGTTTGAATCTGTGTGATTATGACAGAGCTCAGAGCAGTAGAGTAATGGTTGGTTTAGAATCTGTGTGATTATGACAGAGCTCAGAGCAGTAGAGTAATGGTTGGTTTAGAATCTGTGTGATTATGACAGAGCTCAGAGCAGTAGAGTAATTGGTTGGTTTTTGAGATGTGTCCTCTGTGTCTGCAGTGTTGAGTATGTGACCATCTCTCCTGACGGCTTCCGGTACCGCTCCCAGATGTTCCCCACCGTTAACGGACTCTTCCGCTGGTTCAAAGACCACTTCCAGGAACCGGTACCAGGTACATACTGCCTGCCCATTGGCTAGAACACCTGTCAATCTCTCTAGACCCGTGTGCCACTGCTGTAGTTGTGCTATGTTGATTAGATAAGTTTTAAAGGTGTTTTTATCTCCTACACAAGTGGTCATCAACCATTTCTGAGTCAACATCACTTTTGCAGTCAAAAAGCAAGCCGAGATCGACCACTCATATAATAACTAGACGTGACATGAACAGTTCTGTAGGAATGATGTTTGCGCGATAAGCGTAGTTCATTATCACAGAGCCTGACAATATTGGTCTTCTCAGACCATATTATATATCAGAACTCGAGCGTTGATAACAAAATAGATCAGTTGGTGCAGCATTTGCGAGGCACTGCGSACCATAAATGTAAATAATTGTATKTTTTATTTTACTGGACTGATGGTACCTGCATCTGATGGTCATGGTGCTTTCAAGACAACTGAGGACTCGGAAAACAAACCAGGTCAAATCATGACATCAGTGATCTTCAGGTTGGAAAGTCAGAGTTCCAGAAAGTTGGATGGCTATTCAAAACGATTTTTCCAGGTCGTATCTCGTTGTTTTGAACACAGCATTAGTCTCAGTGGAGGGAGGGAGAGAGCAGCAGAGGGTCTGCTTCTCACGYTCCCTGCTCTCTCCTTCCTTTCCGCTGGTTAGACTGACCAGAAAGGGGAACACAGTCTTCCACCTGGTGTCGAGGCTCCAATCGCATCTGCATTAGTCAGGCACAAAGTCATGTTGTTCCAATGACCAGAGAAAGTGAAATACTCCTCGATATTKAAATATCCATGACGAGCTTCTAATAATAATGAAAGCGCCAGGCTATCGATACACTTGGCTACTAATTCATTGCAGCAGTGGAAGTACAAAGAAGCCGTTTTATGTTTTGTAATAGTGTTGATTTAAAAACTTCAACATGAACTGGCTCATAAAAAGAGCAGCTCTTTGCTGTATTCTTTGACAGTCTCTCTGTGGTCATGMTTTTACAAGTTATTACATCTAAGTTAGACTAGTATCAAACCTTGCTCTGGCCTGGTGTCGTGGAAGCTCTGTAGGCACTGTGATTTGATATATCAGATTGGCCACCCAAGTAGGCGCACTCGATTTAACCACAGATCTCCCGGTCCCAGTTTAACTTTTCAGACAACTGAAATGGTTCAAAATGGAACTTTGCTTACCCGGTGCGCAGGGCTTCTCGAATCAAGCGCACCTCTCGCCAACAACGCAATTTGAATTTAAAAGGAGCGCAAGCCTTTATCACAGCCTTTAACGTTGGATTTTCTACAGAAATGTTTGGTGATCGACTAGGAATTCCTTGAAGATTGACAGGTTGGTGACAACTGTCCTATCCTGTGGTTACAATGTCAGTTTCCTTGTCTCCCTCAGGCATCACCCCCAGCAGTAGCAGTCGAACACGGACACCTGCCTCTGTCAACGCTACACCAGCTAACATCAACATCGCAGGTCAGTCTCRCTCTCACACACACTCATCCCCATCAAAATGTATCAATCCTGAAGTTGATAAGCATTTTATCCAGTCAAATATCCACTTTAGTAATTCTGGTGGATGTCTGATGCTACTTTAGGGTTAAACCTCTCTCTCTCTCTCTCTCTCTCTCTCTCTTCTCTCTCTTCTCCGTCTCTCTCTCTCTCTCTCTCTCTCTGTCTCTCTCTCTGTCTCTTCTCTCTCTTCTCCGTCTCTCTCTCTTCTCTCTCTCTCCGTCTCAGACCTGACGCGAGCGGTCAGCGCTCTCCCACGCAACATGACCTCTCAGATGTTCAGTGCCATCGCCGCGGTGACGGGGCAGGGGCAGGGCCAGAACGCCAACACTACGCCTGCCCAGTGGAACTCCAGCCAATACGGTTACACCGGGGGCAGCAGTGGGGGCGGGGGAGGCAGCTCCTCAGCCTATCACGTGAGTGGATTTTTAGCATTGCTTTACCGATGGTCCAATGGTTTTGTATTGGGGGTCAGATGAAGGTAACTTTCCTCATCCACTGCCAGTGTGTAGCAACCACCTAGGTGATACTAAGGAAGCTTGTTATGGTAGAAAGATCCATCGTTGGTCTTTGTCACATTGGAGAGATGTTAAGTGAGTAATGAGGTGTAGAATGTTCTCTTTCTCTGCTGCTGTTGGCCACAATGTGTAGATAGTGCTTCGTTTTAACCACTTCTATCTCTCTCTCTCTCCTTCCCTCACTCTCCCTCCTTCCCTCTCTCTCTCTCTCTCCAGGTGTTTGCGACGCCCCAACAGCCGATGACGACACCCATGATGACCCCCAGCTACTCATACACCACCCCCAGCCAGCAGACCATGGGTACCCCGCAGTACCCCTCCTCCACCCCCCAGTCCTCCCACGGACACACACAGAGCAGCCACCAGGGCCACAGCAGCCACCAGGGCCACAGCAGTCACCAGGGACCCTCGTCCTCCTCCAGAGGACGCACTCCGCAGCAGCAGCCTAAGTAAACAGAGAGACAGATTGTGTGTTTCAGTTGAATGTGTGTAATGAGTCAGTTGATGGAAAATTTTATTTGGGTAGATAGGAGTATTTAGAATGTCAGAATAATTCTTGAAGAAATGCCTATGTATCCTGGGCTACGGGTCGATCTGGAATGAATGTTTATAGTAAATATGAGATGAAATACTTGATTGCAGACTTTGAGGTGGTGTTAGCTATGGAAAGACTACAACATCCAAACTGGCCTGTACCTAACCCCCCGCCCCTACTCTGTCTCCCCCTACAGGTCAAGCGACAGCACGGCGGTGGACTGGGGCAAGGTGGCAGAGCAGTGGCTCCAGGAGAAAGAGGCAGAGAGGAAGAAGCAGAAGACCCCCAGGATGACCCCGCGACCTTCCCCCAGCCCCATGATCCAGAGCACGCCTATGTCAATCGCTGGAGACGCCACGCCCCTTCTGGACGAGATGGACCGATAGGAGAGGCCGGGGGGGGCGACTGTATACCCCCCTCCCCAAATATTCCCCCCCTTACTCTCAACTCATCCGCCTGCCTGTCCCCTCAGACCCGTCCCATACCATTCAGATCCCCCTCTTCTCCCTCTCCTCCCAGCCTACTAAACTAACCCTGCTCCCCCTCTTCTCCCTCTCCTCCCAGCCTACTAAACTAACCCTGCTCCCCCTCTTCTCCCTCTCCTCCCAGCCTACTAAACTAACCCTGCTCCCCCTCTTCTCCCTCTCCTCCCAGTCTACTAAACTAACCCTGCTCCCCCTCTCCTCCCAGTCTACTAAACTAACCCTGCTCCCCCTCTTCTTGTGTCCCATTGGATTCAGTTTCTAGCTACTGTGTATCTAGCCATGTTTCTCTCCCGGCACATCTCTTCCCTTCTTCCGTCTATCCCTCTCTCTTTCCTCACTCTATTTTTGCCGGCCACATAGTCCAGTATTTTATTTAGTTAAGGATATTAACTCTGTATGTCAGGCAGGCAGAAATGTCGATACAGACCACCAAACACTTGAAACAAACCGCTGACATAGATGTAATAGGACATGGACCTAATGGAGAAATGATTGTTTGGTTGTCATGACAACCGTTGTCCTTTTCTTTTAATAACATGGGGTATGCTGTACTTTCTTTTTCCTGTTTGATTTTTTATTTTATTTTTATCTATAAAAAGATTAGGAGATGCTGCCGAAAGCATCTGATTGGTTCGATGGTTGTCTCCTGCCGTGGTAGGTTGGTAATGTAATGTCCCTTTGGCTGCATAGACCCGCCCCTTGCCCTCCTGGTGATTGGCGGGTTGTGGCGAGAGGCAGCCTAACGAGCGTTTTTCTGAGCCAATCAGGAAACTTGTCTGCGTTTTTGTATTGATGCATCAAAATGAATAAAGACACTGTTTTCAGTATGAACCCTAACCCTGCACTCCTCACATGGTCTGTCAAACCTACACTACCAGTCAAACGTTTTAGAACACCTACTCATTCAAGYGTTTTTCTTTATTTTTACTATTTTCTACATTGTAGAATAATTGGGAAGTCCTCAACTATGAAGTAACACATATGGAATCATGTAGTAACCAAAAAAGTGTTAAACAAATCAAAATATATGTTGAGATTCTTCAAATAGCCACCCTTCGCCTTAATGACAGCTTTGCACACTCTTGGCATTATCTCAACCAGCTTCATGAGGTTGTCACCTTGAATGCATTTTAATTAACAGGTGTGCCTTCTTAAAAGTTCATTTGTAGAATTTATTTTCTTCATAATATGTTGGAGCCAATCAGTTGAGTTGTGACAAGTTGGGGGGATGGCCCTATTTGGTAAAASACCAAGTCCATATTACGGCAAGAACAGCTCAAATAAGAAAAGAGAAACGACAGTCCATCATTACTTTAGACATGGAGGTCGGTCAATCCGGAAAATGTCAAGAACATTGAAAGTTAAAGTGCAGTTGCAAAAACCATCAAGKGCTATGATGCAACTGGATCCCATGAGGACCGCCACAGGAAAGGAAGTCCCAGAGTTACCTCTGCTGCAGAGGATAAGTTCATTTGAGTTAACTGCACCTCAGATTGCAGCCCAATTCAAGTAA
This sequence comes from Salvelinus sp. IW2-2015, assembly GCF_002910315.2. NCBI lineage: Eukaryota > Metazoa > Chordata > Actinopteri > Salmoniformes > Salmonidae > Salvelinus > Salvelinus sp. IW2-2015. Next base: position 119,971 of record NW_019943410.1, on the reverse strand, counting down.
CAGACACATCTCAACATCAACTGTTCAGAGGAGACTGTGAATCAGGCCTTCATGGCCAAATTGCTGCAAAGAAACCACTYCTAAAGGACACCAATAAGAAGAAGAGACTTGCTTGGGCCAAGAAACACGAGCAATGGACATTTATATCGGTGGAAATGTGTCCTTGGGTCTGGAGTCCACCGTGTCTTTGTGAGACCGGGTGTGGGTGAACGGATGATCTCTGCATGTGTATTTCCCACCGTAAAGCATGGAGGAGGAGGAGGTGTGATGGTGTGGGGGTGCTTTGCTGGTGACACTGTCCTTGATTTATTTAGGATTCAAGGCACACTTAACCAGCGTGGCTACCACAGCATTCTGAAGCATTTTGCGCTTAGTGGCACTATTATTTGTTTTTCAACAGGACTCTGACCCAGCACACTTCCAGGCTGTGTAAGGGCWARTTGACCAAGAAGGAGAGTGATGGAGTGCTGCATCAGATGACCTYGCCTCCACAATCACCRATCCTCAACTAAATTGAAATGGTTTGGGATGAGTTGGACCGCAGAGTGAACGAAAATCAGCCATCAAGTGCTCAGCATATGTGGGAACTCCTTCTTGACTGTTGGAAAAGCATTCCAGGTGAAGCCGGTTGAGAGAATGCCAATAGTGTGCAAAGCTGTCATCAAGGCAAAGGTTGGCTATTTGAAGAATCTCAAATATAAAATATATTTTGATTTGTTTAATASTTTTTACATGATTCCATWTGTGTTATTTCATAGTTCTGATGTTTTCACTGTTCTACAATGTAGAAAATCGTAAATAAAATTAAGAGAACCCTTTGAATGTGTAGGCATTCTAAAACTTTTGACCGGTAGTGTACACACCCACACACRTCTGACAGTACACACACATGCTTATGAGTCAGAGTCAAAACCTGAGGTTTTGAGAGAAATGTTTGCTATAGAATATGAAGAGCTCTCTCCTTTTAGACCATCCTAATATGTGGGGAATGATACCTATGTGATGATGGGAATGATTGAAGCCCCAACAACACAGACTGGTGAGATTTACTCTTGTCTACTTATGTCCAAAACCTACTGGTTTATTAGTGTTGACGTCAGTGTACAAACAGACAAACTGTAGGTTTTAAACAGACAGACAGACGGGGTATGTGGATATAACATGGTCTACTCTACTGTCATGTATCTCTTTGGAAGACCAGAGAGTGAGCTGCTAGACTTTGTTTCTGTGTTATAACCACGGAATAAAAGATTAGTACTACCGATAACCTTGGTAACTGATACCATGACGARGTCACAAGTGAACTGAACTAAATTGTAAGAGATGGCAGTATGTTAGAGAGGAGCTAGGTTTTAGCCTTGAGCTTTTTACTTTGCTGTGACAACTTTTTTCTATGCGAAGATATTTTTGGTGGTGTAAAGCATCCACTGGTAGTTTGAAGCATAGGAAGAATTTACTTACGTGTAACTATATATTTTAACGTTTGTCTGTGAACTTAGCATTTCTTTGAATCGTTTTGTCCTTGACTTTCAATCACCATGTGAGCATTTACGTCACTCTTGGGTATTCTGATATTTACATGTAGTCTGTTTTAAATGTGTCCCTCTAGTCCTAACTCCTGGCCCCCCTAAAGGCCACAGATGTCCAAAGAGTGGATATCTGTGATCACTATGGAGATGGTTCCACCTAGCCTGTCAAGATGAGATGTGGAGCTTTAATCTACCATATTGCTTTCATCTATCCAGACCTGTGCAGATCTGTGAACTCTAACAGGCTAGTACTAGGTCCTAAGGAAGGAGGCTACTGACTAACARGTCAGTTATGTGAACACAGACCTTTGTCTGATCCTCAGATCATRATCATCATAAGGATTAATATCAGTGGTGAGAGACCATGTGTATTAGTGCTTTRAAGACAACAACAAAAAAAGCGAGGTCAAATCATGACGTCTGTGATCTTCAGGTCGGAAAGTCTGAGCTCTAGGAAGATTGCCAGAGTTTCAGAATTCCCAGTTAAATGATCTTTTCAAAGCGATTTTTTTTTTCCAGATGGAGTTCGTTTTTTTTTTCAGGGTTTCCAGTTGTCTTAAACACACTGAAGTCAGAAGTCTGAGATTTCCGAGTTCCCCAGGTTTTTTTTTTTTACACAGCAGATATCTGTAGTGTCACTCAAACACATCACAGTGTTGTATTCTGGGAGATGTGTTTTTGCAGTTGTGACTATTTGCTCTATTGGTATACAGTCAAATGGGTTGCTGATATACAGTTTTGGTCTTTATGTTCTTGAGTGTTCCTACGGGTTCTAGGGTTACTCCTGGGCTAAAAACCATGTTCAATGTATTATCTCATTTAAAAATGCTCAGGCTGATTATTGCAAATAAGGATTAATCAACCTGCCTTGTAAACGATGGTTTAGTTCAGGAGTATAGGTTTTATTTAGGGCTTGGAAACTAATTGATTGACTTGTGGGTTTGTATTTTCTATTGGCAATATTAGATGTTGTACCTTCAGTAAGCCTGTGCTAGTTGGCAGTGGGAGAAGATGACTTGGGGATAGATGAAGGGACAGGGAAAGGTTTAGCCTCTTATTACACTGCTGATACCCTTTTCTACCGGTGATCCCTTTAATAAAAGTCTTTCTGTTATTTACGCCCCAGTCCCCACATTGTGTTATTGAAGTGCTCTYTGTGACTCTGTTCCATTTATTCCATACAATGAGCCCATACTCATATATATATACTACATAGAGCCATGACTACATGGAACTCTATTCCACATCATGTAACTGACGCAAGCAGTAAAATTTAGATTTAAAAAACAGATTAAAAAAACACTTTATGGAACAACGGGGACTGTGAAGCAACACAAACATTGGCGTATATACACACACACACACACACACACACGATAACATACGCACTATACACACACATGGATTTAGTACTGTAGCTATGTGGTAGTGGTGGAGTAGGGGCCTGAGGGCACACAGTGTGTTGTGAAATCTGTGAATGTATTGTTGTTTAAATTGTTTAAATTGCCTTAATTTTGCTGGACCCCAGGAAGAGTAGCTGCTGCTTTGGCAGGAACTAATGAGGATCCATAATACATACAAATATCTCCTCCCACCAGCCTCTACTGGTACAGTGTTATTAAACACACACACACACAAAAACAGGCATTTGCAATTTTGTGTAGGCCATAGTAATAAACTTCCCATTACTCATCTGAAGAGTGAAATCAATCTTTAACAGTGAATGATAGTCATCCAAATAGATTTTATAGGACATAAAATATCACAAATCACATAAAATATAATACAATCAGAAGCATAAACAGCATTTCAGGACGTGGTAAAGCAGTAGCCTTAAATGTCTGGCCTGCTTCTGCCCTCTTCACAACAGTCTTAAATGTCTGGCCTGCTTCTGCCCTCTTCACAACAGTCTTAATTCAATTTGTCCCAGATCATCAGATGTAAATTAAACATTCTTCTCTCTATCTCTCACTCTCTCCCCTCTATCTCTCACTCTCCATCTCTCATTCTCTCTCCCTCTCTATCGCTCTCACTCTCTCCCCATCTCTCGTGTTTAAACAATCCCTGTATTTTAGGAGCCCTGAGAGTCTATATTGTGGCTGTGGTGTGTTTGAGATGTTGGGTGGTCATGGGAGGCAGCGTACTCATCCCATTAGCAGACCAGACACATGACAGGAGGAGACGGAGGAGGAAAATAAACCGGCCAACACACGGAGGTCTGCATTCCGGTTGCTGCTGACGTCTTCACCTAAAATGCAGGAATCTGTCTGGCCACATCTCAAGTGAGAACCAAGCTAACTCTGAGTGTTACTTTAGACCAGAGCTACATTACTTTAGACCAGAGCTACATTACTTTAGACCAGAGCTACATTACTTTAGACCAGAGCTACATTACTTTAGACCAGAGTTACATTACTTTAGACCAGAGTTACATTACTTTAGACCAGAGCTACATGTATTGTACCATACTACACTACACAGCTTCGGGCTCTGGTGAAGGAGATAGATATGAGTATTTCCTGGTCCGGTTACATGGTCAGGGAAAACTCAAAGCTATGGGACCTACACTATCTCCAGTTGTTTAAGGAGAGGGTTTCACGTAAAGGAGCAGCATTACACCCCAAACCCTGGTTTTGTGATTATAGAGGTGACTTCCAGCCCACGTGCTTCGCCTATTTCTCTTAAGCTGCTTTAAAGACCATGTAAGTTTTGCCTTTTTCTCTTTATGACCGTGTAAAAAAAGACTGCGAACGCAATCTGTTATCCATGGATTGTTGGGGATAAATGTAATTGCTGTTGCTGTTACTTCTTCTCTCGTTCAGCTGACAGTCCATGGAATTGGAATCGTCCTCACTGAGACAACACTTTCACATTGTACAAACACACAGATGCATGATTGTGTTCTGGCATTCAAGTCTCCCATTCTTCAGTATTCAGAGTTGTTTTGCGGGAATTGAGTGTAACAGTATTATTCTCATCTTCCCATGTGGTCATCCTCAGTGTCTTGTGTTGTCCTGTGTTGTGTTTTCCTGTGTAGTGTTATGTGTTGTGTTGTCCTGTGTAGTGTTATTTGTTGTGTTGTCCTGTGTAGTGTTATGTGTTGTGTTGTCCTGTGTTGTGTTGTGTTTTCCTGTGTAGTGTTTTTCTGCTGCTAGTGTTATGTATTGTGTTGTGTTGTCCTGTGCGTGTTGTTGTGTTTGTCCTGTATTGTTTCCTGTGTAGTGTTGTTCCCGTTGTATGTTGTCCTGTTGTAGTGTTGTCCTGTGTGTCCTGTTGTAGGTGTTGTCCTGTTGTTGCCTGTGTTAGTGTTGTTCCTGTGTTGTCCTGTTAGTGTTGTCCTGTGTAGTGTTGTCCTGTGTTGTCCTGTGTAGTGTTGTCCTGTGTAGTGTTGTCCTGTGTAGTGTTGTCCTGTGTAGTGTTGTCCTGTGTTGTCCTGTGTAGTGTTGTCCTGTGTTGTCCTGTGTAGTGTTGTCCTGTGTGTGAAGTGTATCCTTCCCCATCAGCAGCAGGTTGGTTTCCTCTTGGTTGGTTTGTACTCTTCTTCTGTGCTCTCTGTGATTCCTGCAGGAAACATGTTGCTATAACGTGAGAATAAAGGAGAGTAAACAGAAAGACGTTGCTACTGTCTCCTACATGTAATAAAATAAACTTACTGATAATGTCACCAACACGTCTGGAGCCAGTCTTCTCGAGCTCTGCCAGCACGTTGGCCTCAAAGGTTAGAGACGCTACCCGGAAGAAAAACTCCCTGATACTCTCCCCTGAGAGAGAGAGAGAGAGGGAGGAGGGAGGAGAGAGAGAGAGATAGAGGGAGGAGGGAGGAGAGAGAGAGGGGAGAGAGAGAGAGAGAGAGAGAGAGAGAGAGTGTTTTGAGGGGAGGAAGAAAGCAAAACACACACAGAGATAGAATGGGATATGATGGGTATTCCCAGCACTACCTGACTTAGCAGACACAGTCCAGTACTCTGCTCTGATCTCCTCTGACAGTCTAATGGCCTCCTGCTCCATGTAGGCCAACTGATCAGGAGACTGAGAGAGAGAGCGAGAGAGGGGGGGGATACAGTTTGAAATACTTCATCTTTAAATCAATCAATGACAGATCCTTTGTGCTGTCTTTAGTCAGGTTGGATCTTTTCCATCAGACTCACACTGAGGTCCTTCTTGGTTCCGACCAGGAACAGCAGAACACTGGAGGGATCGTTCTCCTTCATAGCATCCTCCAGCCACTGCCTGAACGCGCGTACAGACACACATAATATGTCTATCACATGCAATAAAGTAGTCTAACATAGAAATTGACTGATACTGAGATACTATGATGAAAAGCCATTCTATCTGGATGCTACAGATGTGAACAACGTGTAATATGTTGACATCTCTTACCTGGCGTTGTCCAGAGAGGTCACACAGCTCAGGTCAAATACCACTATGATGGCTTGAGAGAAACCAGGAGAACAACACACATTAGAGAACAGGCTGCAGGCATCACCACAATACATCTATTAAGGGCTTCCTATAACATACGTGTGTTTGTTTTCGTACCTTGTGCTCCTCTGTAATATGTGGAGGCGATGCACTTGAACCTCTCCTGACCCGCTGTGTCCCATCTGAGAGAGAGAGAGAGAAAGGGAGAGAGAGAGAGCAAGAGGCAACAGACGACAATTGATGAGGAAAGGGTGAGGATGATGAATGTGAAGTGTGTGTGTGGCCACTCGAGATGAGGCTCTTTTAGGCGGGTGGAATAGTAGGGACCAATTGGAGGTTTACTTTAGTAGAAATGCATAATATCATGGTACAACTATATAGCACTCATCATTATGCTAACTTTTTAATAGTAGTTACAAAAATTATATTCTGATTTAAAAGAATGAAAGGGTGTCTCATTATGGTAAGTGTGAAAAAGTATTAGCCAGTTACAATGTTAATGGCTTAGCAGATAATAAGAAAAGACGATCAGTATTTACCCTGGCTAAAAGAGAAGGATTATAATATCTATTGTTATCAGGAACCCATTCAACAGTTTTAGATGGAAGTTTTTGTGGAAAAAAGAACTGGGGGGGCAAAATATATTTCTCCCATGGGCAAGAAATTTCAAAAGGGGTGATGGTTTTAATTAACAATAATTTTGATCCAAATGTGCAAATTGTCCAACCAGATCCTCAAGGTAGATGGATTATTTTAAATATGTTATTGGACAATAAACCAAAAATATGGCTTGTTAACCCTATACGGTCCGAATAATTATGATCCAAGCTTCTTTGAAAATATATATAAGAATTTATCAACTCTTACAAGCAACACTAGACTCTATTATTATAGTGGGAGATTTTTAATACAGTCTTAAAAAACCTCTAATAACCGGAAAGGAAATCACACTACAAACTATCACCCTCAGGCACTTAAGGAAATCATGAATGTCATGGAATATTGGAATTTAGTGGATATATGGAGACTTAAATACCCTGATTTAGTGAGATATACATGGCGGAGGCTTGAATCAAGCTAGTCGTCCTTCGACTACTTTCTTATACCATTCTCTCTGGCACCAAAAGTTTAAAAAAGTGTTGATAGGGGACAGAATGCGGTCGGATTCATCACATAATTGGCATATATTTTCTCTTACAGAATTTTACACGTGGGCGAGGATATTGGAAATTTAATTCAAAGTCTACTAGATGATAAAATTTGTTAGACTAGGACAGAAGATTTTATAACTGACTTTTTTCAGACATACATAGGTACAGCAGATCCCCTTATTGTATGGGACACTTTTAAGTGTGCCTTTGAGGCCATGCAATTCAGTACTCATCTATAAAACAAAGGGAATTTAGATCAAAAGAGTCCATATTAACAAAAGGAATTGAAGACTAACAGTTACAGCTTAGATAGCAATAAAACGGTTACCATAGAGGCACAGAATAAGTTAGAGGAAAAAACAAAAAGAAATGGAGGAACTTATTCAAGAAAGATCCAGTGTAATATTATAAAAAATAAAGCGAACTGGATGGAATTATGGGGAAAAATGCACCAAATTCTTTTTCAATCTTCAAATAGAAATGCTACCAAAATTTTTATTAAAACTTGTTACAAATGATGAGTCACGCATGATTCACCAAATGATATTTTGAAAGAGGAAGTAAAAGTACTTTAAGAATATTGTTTTCGTTTCAGGCTCCTCCATCTCCACTAACTGAAACTAATTTGTATGGATTTTTTCCTAATTATATTGTAAAATTAACATCTGTACAGAAAAGACTCATTGTGAAGGCCAAAATTACAGAGGAGGAACTGCCTTGATGCAATTGGGCCTTTAAGGATGGGAAAACTCCAGGGCTGGATGGCATACAGTGGAAGTATACAAAACTTTTTTTGATATACTCAAAGGACCATTATTAGCTTGTTTAACCACTCCTATATAATGGTAGATTATCAGACACCGCAACAAGAAGGTCTGATATCGTTATTACTGAAACAGGACCCAAGTGGTATATATAAAGATCCAGTCCAAATTAAAAAAATTGGAGACCTCTTACACTTCAGTGTTTGTGATGCAAAAAATCCTAGCAAAATGCTTGGCGCCATAGAATAAAAAAGTTTTGTCAGATATTATTCATCCTAATCAGACAAGGTTTTACTATGGACGATACAATTGGAGATAATATTAAGGCAAGTACTGGAAACAATAGAACACTATGAAATATTCGGGGACACCAGGCCCACTGTTTTCATAAGCCTGATTTTTTGAAAGAGACAGTAACATGACAGGCAACAAAACATTAACAGAACAGTAACAGGACAGTAACACAACGGTAACAGGACAGTAACACAACAGTAACATGAACAGCAACAAAACATTAACAGGCACGATAACACAACAGTAACAAGGACAGTAACAAAGAGACAGTAACAGAACGAGACAGTAACAGGAAGTAACAGGGACAGTAAACAATAAAGTAACATGAAAAGTAAAAGGACAGTAACAGGACAGTAACAGACAGATAACAGGACCATTAACAAAAGAGTAACAGGACAGTACAGAAGAGTAACCAGGACCAGTAACAACAGTAACAGACAGAGTAACAGGGACAGTAAACAGAAGAGTAACAGGACAGTAACAGAGAGTAAACAGGACAGCTAGTAACAGAATAGAGAGGAAACATTACGACATTAAGAGTTTACCATACTGTATACTTCTTTATGTACCAAAGCTATGACTATAAATAGCAACTTTTCAGGAGATTTGATTACTGAACTAACTTACTTCAATATGCAATAATCAAAACCCACAAGTCAATCAATTAGTCAACAATCAGTCTCTATTATCCCAAGCTGGGGAGAGCAGGGGTAACAGTTTTGCTGCTTTCAGAAGGGGGCAGTGCTCTGCTGTGTGTGGATTCTCCTGGGTGTCATGGCAACAACATGACTAACAGGAAGTGAAATGGTCAGTAGTATTTTTAATTGGCAAGTTACACATCCTGAGGGAGATCAGCGCTGCCCCCTGGGGGATAAGTCTGTAATAAGACTGTTTCCCAAATGGCCATAGGACTCTCTCAAAAGTAGTGAACTAAATATGGAGTAAGGTGCCATTTCATATGCAGCCATTAGACTGTAGTGATTCCTTACTGCTGAGCAGACATGTCTTTCCCAACTGGCCAACATCCCCTACCACAATCACCTTGGCGATGTTAAAGCTACAACACATAAAGAGAACAGTCCAGTTAAACACTGATAATATACAAATTGTGTGTGTGGTGTGGTGTGTGTGTGTGTGTGTGTGTGTGTGTGTGTGTGTGTGTGTTGTGTGTGTGTTGTGTGTGTGTGTGTGTGTGTGTGTGTGTGTGTGTGTGTGTGTGTTGTGTGTGTGTGTGTGTGTGTGTGTGTGTGTGTTATCTCACCCACTGCGCCCGTCTTTTGCCCTCGACAGGCGCCTTGACCTGCGAGTGGAAGACATCTTTAGTGTTTAGCGCTGCAGCGGGTAAACACTACACAGAAGAGAGAGAGAGGTGAGAGAGAGGCAGGAGAGAGAGAGAGACAGAGAGAGAGGAGAGAGAGGCAGGAGAGAGATGAGCGAGAGAGAGCAGAGGGACAGAGAGAGAGATGAAGAGCAGACAGACAGACAGGAAGACAGACAGACAGACAGACAGACAGACAGACAGACAGACAGACGACAGACAGAGAGAGAGAAGAGAGAGAGAGAGAGAGAGAGAGAGAAGAGAGAGAGAGAGAGAGAGAGAGAGAGAGAGAGAGAGAGAGAGAGCGAGAGAGAGAAAGGAGAGAGAGAGAGAAGAGAGAGAGAGAGAGAGAGAGAGAGAGAGAGAGAGAGAGAGAGAGAGAGAGAGAGAGAGAAGAGAGGAGAGAAGATGAGAAGAGAGAGAGAGAGAGTTTAAACAAGATGTCAAATCAAAGCAAGAAGTATATCAGCTTTGCATCACACAGATAGAAGCTAGAAGGACAACTGCCTTGTGGGGATGTGGAACGGAACTCTTCAATTCTGGCACATTAGCACGAGCCAGTGACCGAGTCCTGAACAAAACTAAGAACATTAAGTGTGTGAAATAGACTAATAACCCGTAAATGAGCACACAGCACTGTCTAATCATCTGCTTCAGTACAGGGTTCCAGAACTCTGAAAGGGTTCGTCACTGTGTTACAGAGACACATTATTAGATTAGAATCTGAGGTGGTGTGTACGTGTGACACAAAAGACTCCAGGCCATGTTTCCCCAACTGGCAGCCTGGTGGTTTTATTTGTCCCCCATGTTTTCTGATCAAAAATAATTATAATAATAATTTTTTATTATTGTTGGACGTAAAAATGTTGTACGAACACCAGGAAATTAGCTCCAATTGATTTTAATTTGTGAAATCTGTTTCCCAAGTTATCTGTTTTGGGCATTCTTGCGGACAATTTGCAGTCTACAAATGATTTGTAATCATTTGAGGTCCCAACCATCCCCTCAAGAAAAAATCGTCCAATGGCTGTATCTAGTTGATGATCCCTGCTCTAGTCTGCACATTCCATTGTGAACACATACAAGAACCGCTGTGTGGTGTGTGTGTGTGTGTGTGTGTGTGGTGTGTGTGTGTGTGTGTGTGTGTTGTGTGTGTGTGTGTGTGTGTGTGGTGTG
>NW_019943410.1:87302-107496 GCF_002910315.2 Salvelinus sp. IW2-2015 | reverse complement strand
TGTGTGTGTGTGTGGTGTGTTGGTGTCGTGTGTGGTGTGTGTGTGTGCTGTGTGTGTGTGTGTGGTGTGTGTGTGTGTGTGTGCACTACATCCACCAGCTGTAAACTGAAGGGCACCCCCAACACTCTTCAAACCGCTCCATCTCAAAATCCACGCCCCGATGGTGGCCTTATAGTTCTTATCAAACGAGTCCTTACAGAACCTGTGGAGAGAGGAGGGGGGGGGGTGGATAATAACATAATCCAATGTCGTATTACAGTCCCGTCTGTTGGGGACTCAACGTCTGTCCTCGCAGCACCTGAGTATATATATATAGACAGTATCAGGACGGTAACAGGACGACACAAGGTAACAGGACAGTAACAGGACGTAACGACACGTAACAGGACAGTAACAGGACAGTACACACAAAGGTCAAACAGGCACAGATAACACAACCGGTAACAGAACAACAGGACAGTAACACAACGGTAACAGAACAGTAACAGGCAGTTAACCACAACGGTAACAACAGAACAGTAACAGGACAGTAACACAACGTAACAACAGCTAACAGCGACCAGTAAAACAACCGCTAACAGAACACGAACAAGGACAGTAACACAACTGAACATAACCAGAAGCCTAACAGACGTCGACAACACACACCGACATGACAGCTAACAGGCAACAGTAACAGAACCAGTAACAACACGAGTAACTACAACGACCAACGACAAAAAATAACCACCAAACGGTAACAGGACAGTAACACAACTGCAACCACTGTAAACAGGACACAGTAACAGTACAGTAACCACAACACGGTAACAGAACAGTAACAGAGCATAACACAACGGAAGCCGAGTACGACAGTAACAGGACAGTAACAGGACGTACAGATAACATGACAGGCAACAAAACGTTACACAGAACAGCAATAGGACAGTATAAACACAAACCAGTCAACAGCGACTCAGGCTTCAACAGGACAAGTAAACATATGACCCGTAACTGACATGCAAACCACAGCCTTAAACATTCGCACAAGTACCAGGACAGCTAACACGACCGGCGCTACGGTAACAGCACCAGTCAACAGAGACATAACACGAGCAATAGCAGGTAACCACGGACAGTAAAACAACACCACAACCTCAATGGGTCAAAAAGACCGACGATTAACATGACAAGCACACACCAAACTAGACTCACAACTTATCTTAACACAGGACCAGTAACAGGACAGTAACACCACAACTCAGTACAACAGAAAGACCACGTACACCAGGACAGTAACACGACAGGTAACCCAGGACCGAGCATACGACACAACAGTAACAAGAACCTAGTGGACAGTAAACGGCCCCAGCCTAACACCACAACCAGCATCGGTAAACCAGCGACGTGACAGCGACAGTAACACCAATCGGCGTGAACAGGCACTGAATGTACAAACACGACCGTAACATGACAGCCAACTAAACACTTAACAGAACAGCTAACAGGACACAGTAACAGCAACGTAACGACCAGAACCCGAGTACACAACTAGCCCACCAGGGTAACTAGGACGGTAACACAGCACACGTACCAGCACAACACGGGATAAACGCACAGTCAACCAGGCCACAGTTAAACGATGGCAACAGCACCAATACATTAACCGACGAATAACAGACAGTAACCACGACGTCGGTACAGGACAGTACACAACAGTAACAGCGAACCTCATTGACAGTAACAGGACACGATAACCACGACGCGACAGGAACCAGCTAACAGGACCGCTAACACAAACGGTAACAGGACCAGTAAATACAGCAACAAAACATTAACAGAACCAGCTAACAGGCCCAGTACACGAACAACACGCGTACAGACAGGAACACAGGACAGAACACGACAGTAACATGCAGAACAACACACGCCCCTCCCTCTATAGTTCACCAACACTAAACAACAGCTCACGAACGTTAATGACGATAAAGGTAACCGTAACGGGTCAACATCGCGGCGTAACAGCTGAATGAGATTCTATGTAGCGCACCCTCAAGCATACGCAAACATATATCTCGAAAATATCTGCTAAATTAGACCTAAAAAATAATTAGACCACCACTACATAATCTTGGTGAGTCTCGATCATACCTTCAATCCTGGCCAAACAACAAGAACGAATACGCTAACAAACCTAGAGACATTTATCGACATTACGAAATGCAGGACCACAATCCAAACATGACGGAGATGTCCAAGACAGCGGGGAAAAACCAATTACCCCAAAACGCACACAACAACTACTTCTTCTACAGCACTGACTGATTTATTATACTTCTCACACACCGGAATGGTAAAGTGCGAAAACCGATCTGGTTAAACAATCCAATTAAATACAAACTGGGTTATTGACTTGAATTAGTTAGTAAGGGCATATTAAAAAGAGTTGACAGCAAGCCTTACGAGATGAGTGGAATGAAAAAGCTGCGACATTGGGAGAGCGAAACACACAAGCACTACAAAGGACAGCCAATAAGATTGAAACCCGAAATGCAATGAATTAAAAAGGAAGAACACCGTTCTGAAGTGTGTGTGTCACCTCTGGAAGCTGAGCGATGATGCGGTCTCTCCTCACAGGTGGCAACATGTTCGTCAAGTGGAAGTTACGGGGTGGTATGGATATACATAGACGCACACACAATCAAACAATCACACACACAAGAGACCCAGTCGCACACGCTCAAACAATCATAGGCAGACAATCACACTCAGACAGGACAAATACACAGAAACACTATCTCTCTCTCTCACATACAGATGTAGAGTAGAGTGAATAGGGGTTTATCCCTGGAACGGTTTAAACGTGAAAACAGCTGAAAGAGGAATAACTGAACATTAGTGTAACCTGACGTGTAGCCTAATCTATAGTCTGACACCAACAGAAAAAGTGTCCCCTGAATCTCCTAGCTGACGCCTCAATGCAAAAGACCACTGGCAGCTGTCTGCACATCAGAGTAAACTAACAAACTGCCTGCATGGCGCATATCGGCCCTCTGATTTGCTTTGTCGGGTGGAAAAGTATACAGTGTCACCGTGGCAACTCAGCCTTGTCCATTCACCTGGCAACTATAGCAACCAAATACAAACCCTGCTAAGGGGAAGGAAGTAGAGACTCTTACATGTCATTATTTGTCTCCCTGACTTTACGATCACATGCAGCCAGATCAAAGGACTGAACACGTTGCCATTCTAGGCTTTTACACATTATATTATTAAGTTTACTCATCTAAGATCATGAAGGAGCGATGAAAAGGAAAGCTTATGCAGTAAAACATGGTATCGTAATCTCCTAAAACATGATTACAGACCATCTATAGCACAGCTAAAAACCAAGCAACATGTAGAATTGGTGAAAATAAACTAAACTCWAATTATAGTGTTGTCATGAAGATGGACTATCGCTTCATCAAGGCTTCATTGGCATGATAGAAAATCATATAATTATAAAGAATAATATTTTACCTTGCAAGTGCACTGAAAGTGCGAAAAGTAAACTCCAATTCGTCAATAGGTTGCGGTAGAACACTATATATTCTACTAAACTCACATTATGTATTTTTCACTAACAGAAAGTCCCCTAGGGCTGCCTACATCCACCCGAAGACAGCTAGCGAGCAGCAGACCAGAGCTGCGAACTCAGCAGTGGAAACAGATGACTCAAATTATGGACCTCCGTTTTAGCTCAACCCTCTCCAGAAGGCTCCCAATGAGTGGGTTAGCTCTAGTCCAGGGCGTAGTGCCCGTTCTTACATYATTAAGGAACACGTACTACGCCCTGGACCAGAGCTAGGCGCGGGTGAGCTGTCCTGAAGTACGCGCTAGCCTTGTGTGAAACATTTTAAGTATGCACATTTTGAACTTCATATACAACAATCAAATCCCCTTAATAGCCTATATCAACGACAAATAAAAGTACAATATTTCCATTAAAAAATTTTTTTTTTAATGATTGATGATTTCATTTTACCCACATACAAGTAAAAGACATTGACATACTATTTGGGACAGCTGATATGATGAAGGTTTAACCAATGCTTATCTCTGCTTCACTCTAAAGTAGTTGGAATAAAATGTTTATATTCATTATTCTCACGCTTGACACGACTTTTGGTAAAGTGTGCAGTGATTGGTTGGGAAGGGAACACACACATTGGATGACGTCCTACCAGCGTTGTGCCTTACGTAAACTTCAGCCGACTGCATTTGTGGTGTACGTCACCGGTGCACTATAAATACCTGACTGGCGACGGTTATTCTCTCTCTCTCTCGCCTCCGCCTCACCGATGAGTCCTGTGGTTGACTTGCTGAAGCAGAACGTCCTCTGCATTATGGAAGTTGATATGACAGAAATGCTTTTTAGTATCAATTTATTGGTATAGTGCTGCCACTTGAGTCTTGCCTTGCTCCTGCCCTAGTTATTAGTTAAGTAGTTAACAGTAGCTACCTTGGAGCATGGGGACTTGCAGAACCATGCACGTGGGGACCTCTCAACGTTTTGAAACCATACCGGGGTAAGTCTATATGCAAGGATATTAATTAGTTAGCTTGCTGCTAATGCATTTGAGGTAACAAGTGGTTTATTTTGTTAGTTTATGGATGTGATGATACCGATATAGGAAGTGCCGTCCGATGCGAAACTGACGAAGATTCCTAAACGGTTAGCTAGCTTGCTAGRTAGCCATCTGATCCACGAGCACGGAAAACCAGCCAGTTACCACCATCTGACGCAGTGCCCTCATTTTGCTAACACAATTTAAAATGCTTGTCCAAATGCATTAACACATTTTACATTTTGTTCTAGTTGTCTACCTGGCCTATGTGGACTGAACTGAAGCCGGACACGCCAATGTCTGCGCACATGGCAGGTAAATTCAACTGGAATTTTACCCGCTAGCTAGGCCCGACTATTGTCTGGTTGGCTATTCCATGGCACACCTAAGATTTGTTTATAATTTCAACTAACTGTTATCTAGTATTATCAATTCATTGGATAGTCACTAMCTATGGCCACAGCGCTTTCAGTGACGAAAGCTTGATTAGAGGAGTTTGCTGAAAAAAATGAATTCATTATTTAGCTTACTTCTGAGCAGCCAAGTTATCTCCTGAATAAAGTTTAGGTTATTGCTTTTATAGATTATCATAACCCCTATGATTGTTTTAAACAGACGCTGCCCGAATGACTCGATTGCAAGGAGACTTAACCTGGAAAGGTAAGACTACGACACCCACTCCATCCTTTGAGGCACTGACTATAACTGTCTGATTGTGATGAATCCTAAACTGAAAATAGCTGGAATTACCGTCAGATTGTACAGTGGTGATATTCGGTTTTCTGAACATGACAGGCAGTGACTTTAATTTTCATACTCTAGTCAATTTCCTGTTCCTTAAGAACTGCGGTTGATTGTGTTCCTATTCTAATATTTACTTATGGTGGGTTTAAATAGGTGTGCAACAGAACCAAAGATGGTGTGGCGGCATCTGAAAAGGTACATTACATTAACACACCCCAATGGTCCCCTTCTCTGTGGCAGTCTGGTTGTGATGAATCCTAAGCAAAGAAATAGCTGGAATTACTGTCAATAGTACAGTGGTGGTATTATACAATCTTCAACCATGCTGGTGTGATTTGGTGAAGAAGTTAGTTAGTAACAAGTGGCTTATTTGGACAGTTTGTGGATGTGATGATACCGATATAGGAAGTGCCGTCCGATGCGAAACTGACGAAGATTCCTAAACGGTTAGCTTGCTAGCCATCTGATCCATAAACAATGAAAGCCACCTCAATAGATGCATTTCTCTCTAAGTTGGCTAACACTGTTGAAATGCTTGTCCAGTCAATGCTTTGATGAAATTGTATGTTTTGTTCTAGATTTGGGAGGCTACTCCCTCATGGCCACTGGCTGAAGCATACACATGAAGCCATACACACACGGCAAGTAAGTTAAACCAATTTTTTGAAGTTAGGCCTGACTAGTAATGTATTCAATAGCAAATTGAGTACGAGTTTAATTTGAAAAACTTTATCTAYTTCTCTGTTCAAATCTTCGTTCAGAGGCACCGTAGCCACAGCTCTGTCAGTGATGAAGCTTGAATAGGAAGAGTTTGATGCGACAACTGATGACTTTATTTCAACTACTGAGTCACAAAGCTGCTTAGATCATCATGCACAGATGGTTACTGCTTATATAGATTCTCATAACCCCTATGATTGTTTTTAAACAGGAGACTCCACCCAAATGATTTAATGATGGAGACAACACCTCAAAAGGTAAGACTACCACACCCACTCCATCCTTTGAGACACTAACTATAGATAACTGTCTAGTTGTGATGAATCCTAAACTGAAAATAGCTGGAATTACCGTCAGATTGTACAGTGGTGATATTCGGTTTTCTGAACACGACAGGCTGTGATTTTCTAGTTTGGCTGTAGTTTTCTAAGAACTGCTAATGGAGGAGTTTATTTTACTCATTTTCATCACCCCTATGTTATTTAACAGGGGTGACGCTGCCCCAATGAGTTGATGGCATGGAGACTCCATCTGCCAGGTCAGGCTAACACACCCATTTAAGTCTACACCTCAACTGTCCATTCTCTGGTACTGTCTAATCTTGTTGTGATGAAATCCTAAAACTAGAAAATAAGCTGGAATTACCGTCAGATTGTACAGTGGTGATATTTCGGTTCTGATCTTCTCTGAAACGATGACAGGCGAGTGACCCAATTCCTATTGTATTTAAATTTAACTGTAATGAACTCCATTTGATGTGTTTCCACTTTTTCTAATGTTGCTTTATGCTGGTTTTGAAACAGGTGTGGAACTGAATCAAGGATGTGGATGGAGTGGAGACAATCTTTAAAGGTAAATGACCACCCCATCTACACTTACCTTGGCCCCATTCTCGGTTTTAGCTTGCTGGTTGTGAATGATCCTAAACGAGAAGGAGATCTGGAAAATTACCCGTCAGTTGTACAGTGGTGATATTCGGTTTTTCTGAACACGACAGGCTGTGATTTTCTATTCTGTAGTTTTCTAAAACTCAATGAGGAGTTTAGTTTACTCATTTTCTAACCCCTATGTTTTTAACAGGTGTGACGCTGCCCCAATGAGTTGGATGGCATGGAGACTCCATCTGCCAAGGTCAGGCTAACACCCATTATAGTCACACCTCATCTGTCCCATTCTCTGGGTAAGCTGCTTCATCTTTGTGTGATGAATCCTAAACTGAAAATAGCTGGAATTACCGTCAGATTGTACAGTGGTGATATTTCGGTTTTCTGAACATGACAGGCGTGACTTTACATTCTACTTTAGTTTTGTCCTTAACAAGACTGATTGGGACCCTAGTTTGTATTCATTTTCAAATCTTGACTCTTTTGATTGGTTTGAACAAGGTAGTGGAACTGACCTATACGCTGTTGAAAGGTACATAAGCACTCACCACTCAGGCTTACACCCCCACCGGTCACCTTCTGTTTTTCTCTGTCTAGTTGTGATGAATCCTAAACTGAAAATAGCTGGAATTACCGTCAGATTGTACAGTGGTGATATTCGGTTTTCTGAACATGACTGATTATGAGTTTTCATTTGCTTATGATTGTACATTTTCACTCAAACGGTTTTACTTTTCATGTAGGCTKCCTTCGCATAACATCCCTGCAGTCTCAGAAGTGGACATGTAGACTGGGGTAAGGCTGTTCACCCTGTCAACAAGCTGCATTGTGGTCAGCTGGAGAAAGGAGTAATTGRGTATTTATTCTATGATGAACACTAAACTGAAATAGCTGGAATTACCGGCAGATTGTGTAGTGGTGACATTCGGTTTTCTGAGACATTAGTACACGCTTTACCATTTGATAATTTCCTGTTTCATTCAGTTAATGGCAGTCCATTTTATTTCAGGTGTTCCTCGTCGGCTGTTTGATGCCCCTTGATTTCAGCACCCACCTACCTTTCAGGTGCACATTCACCCATCGCAATTTATAAGACACTTTTCTGTCTTTTAGTTTTGTTCAGTGGTGACATTTACTTCTGAACATAAGTTGTGTAAATGTTATACTGTGAAACTTACCCTATTAAAGAAGTATAACTGTATATGCCTTCAGCGTGTTCACGCCCTTTGACTCTATTCCACATTTTGMTACAGCATGAATTAYGTTGAAGTTGTCACTGGCCTACACACAATACCCRGTGTCGGATGAATATTTKAAAATATATATATTTTAAATGTGAACTTTATGTATTAACCCTTTTGTTATGGAAGCCTATAAAGTTACAAGTAAAATTTGCCTAGTAATTCAGATTTAGCATGGACTTGCTGTGTGCCATYGCGTTTAAAAAAATGTTTTTGCATGACTACCTTATCTCTACCCCACGCAATTATCTGTAAGGTCACTAAGTCAGGCGAGAAATTCAAACAGACATGGAGGTTTTCTAAGGCCACCTAATGGTGGAGGGGGTAAAATTGCTGTTAAATATCCCGTTAAGGYTGGTTAATTTTTGCTTTGGATGGTGACTCAAACTCATTCACTACAAAGACACAGGTGTCTTAACACAGTTGCTGCAGCAGAAGGAAACCACTMGGTTTTCAGAAGCAAATGTTGATTTAATGACAGACGATCAGCGTTGTGGTGAAGCCTGTTGGCTARGAGCTTGAAATAAACTTAATCATGTCACAAATTTACTTGTCTGTTGATCAATGAAGGGTAGATGGGGATTTAGTCTGTGGCAAGTTAATATTTTTTTTAGTCAGACCAGCTGCAACACGAGCAAGGAATGGGGTCGAGGCAACAAGGTTTGAGAAGATCTCGGGGGCCAGATGCCCGGAGGCCCACCACAGGGACTCGAATCACTTTTTGTCACGTGCTGAATAGTGAACATTACCATGAAATGCTTACTTGCAATCCCTTTACCAGCAATGCAGGTAAAGTGACAATGCGTGAATAAACGGTGCTGGGAAGCAGCGTTAAAGGGATCGATGCAAATAGTCCAGGTAGCCATTTGTTTAGCATTCTTGGGGGATGTAGCCATTTGAACCTGGACTTCGTGTGCTGGTGTATTKGCGGAACAGTATGACTTGGGTGGCTGGTGTCGGGCTTTTTTTTTTTTTTTTAGGGCATTCGAAACCTCGTATAGAGGTCATATTTTCCAAATGGAGGCCGAGGGAGAGTTTTCTACCCATCTGTATGGAGTGAAGTTTTTTRCCCCCGCTTATTGCACGTGTGACATACAGTTAGCAATAGCAATTGGGTAACGCATTTCAGTTTGCCTGCATTAAGGTCCCCGGKCCCTGGGCGCCCCTTCTGGATGAGCCGTTTAACTTATGACCGTATACAACTCGTTGACTGCAGTCTTAGAGCCAGCATCGGTTTGTGGTATGTAGGCAGCTACAAAAAATATATTTAACTCTTGGTAGGTAGTGTGGTGTCAATGTATCTGCCGGAAAAGTGATAGATGCAAAAAGTAATATTTAAATGCATGTGTAGAACCAATATTTATTGACGCACTTAACATGTACAGTGCCTTCAGAATATTCAAACACCTTGACATTCCACATTTGGTTGCTACTGCTGGTTTTCGCGTTGTCATTTATGGGGTAATGTGTGTGGATTGCTGAGGGGGAAAATATATTTAATCATTTTTTGAATAAGGCTGTAACGTAGCAAAATGTGGAAAAAGTCAAGGGGTCTGAATACTTTCCGTAGACACTATCCCTTTTGTTAAATCTATGTTCTGCCAGTGTCTGCTAAATTGAGTTAATTCGAATGTTAGACTCAATATTGGTGTCAGACTGCTGAAGAAACAAGGACCGCCAAGGGCAGTGTTGTCGTTTTTATCGTGTGAAAATTGGACTTCCTGGTGTTTTTAGAACACTGTTGTGAGATTAGGATGTCTGAGAAATTTGTAGCCGAAATACTGCTGAGATATGTATCCAATGACGATGATTAGAAGTATGATGCATGATCTGTTTAATACATCATTGATGTAATGTCTCTTCAGGGTCACTGACTGTCGGGCAGGTTTATTATGGGGTTATGGTATCTAATCACATGTTCTGTGCACTTGGATGATTTGTATGTATAGTCTATAAAATCCCAAAGGAACTAGGCACGGAAGGATGAAACGACGAACAGATGAGGAAGAGTATATATGCCCGCTTTACGTCTTGAGGGAGAGGATTATTACGATACTTGTAGAAGTGTCGTTTTGGTCTCCCTGTGCACAGTTTGTAATAAAAGTCGTAGAAACGGGTCGCWTTGTCTTTTGCATCCAGCAGTTCTCCCCATTGACCAGTTTTAAATTCGGAACAATATCAGGTGAGCAATTACTTKTTTCCTTTCCGGCAACACGGGAGTGATGTCACAAAACAGGATCTCATAGTTGGCGAGAACCTTCCTAAGTATCAATGTGTGAAGWTTTTGCAATGGGTATGGTGACTACACGTCCATAAAGCTACACTTTAAAATGTGTTGAACTAGAATAATATTGGTGATTTTAAAGGTTTGCTGGTCATGCTTTGTGATACACCCAATATTTGTATTATGGTTGATTATGAAGTTACACTATTCGAATGCAATTCGTAAATACATCCAAATTAAATTTAATCTGAATTGGACTGTAAAAATACATTTTAATCTGAAGACTACAATAGCTACATTTTTTAAAGGGGCATGCATCAGGGCCTGTATTCACAGCCCATCTCAGGGGTATTAATCTAGACCAGGGGTCTTTAACATTTTCTAGCATGAGAGCTACTTCAACGTGTTGTGAGCTAGATTTCAAATAGGCACATTCTTCTCTGCTTCCCTGGGTCCTTAAGTGTACAAGACAGTAGTGCACTGTTTTCTGTCATTATACCTGCTAAAATAACGGTTAAAAAACAACTTTAAGGGGGGTACTATAACATCTGTGATTCTTTTCCCCAAAATTATGTTTTTATATTTGCCAAATAGTTTTCTCAGTTATATTTTTCCTGGTATTAGAGTTGTTTTTCACTGTAAACATTACAATTGTTAATAGAGAAACAACGAAATGTGATGTTTTGAGTCCATGTCAATGCTTAAATCACATCGGAAGACCATTTTTTTTTTAGGCCTGGAAGAAAACGAAACACATTTAGATTTCACTGTCCTTTAATTGGTCATCTAGTCCTTTAATTGGTCATCTAGTCCTTTGATTGCACATCTAGTAGGTGAGGAATTTGCCATCTAATGTGCAGGTCTAGTGATGGTTCTGTACTGCTGTTGCTCATTTCCTGGCAAAGTTTGCAAATAACAAATAATAGYTCCAGATGATAAACTTACTCATRATATACTTCRGCCAGGTAAGACAACTTTGCAGTTAACATTTAATTGACAAGGTTTTGGGAAAGTATTTATTTCAACCCACAAGACGGTTATCACATCAACTGGCTACACATGGAGTGATGGACAAAGACTAGCACCACACAAACAGACACAGGCAATATTGCTTGAAWTTACTTGGCATACATTGTGTTAGGTTTGGCTTTCTAAGCCTATAGTGGCTAACCAGGGGTGGGATAATGRCATTTTTTTGTTGATTAGATAGCTGGTAGGTGGGAGCTTGCTGTGTCTGATACTTGTGAGAATTGCAAGTARTTTCCGAATTGTTTGGTGAGCTACTCATAGGTGGGCTGTGAGCTACTGTACTGGTAACTCGCGATGACCTGTTGGACGGTGGCAGTCGGTGCCGTTTAAGATGACGGAGGACTATTTTGTTTTTATGAGCATGGCGTTATTTCTACTACAGCATATTGGATGACTGTCATTCATATTCCATTTACCCAGCTCAATGTAACATCGATAGGTTTAGGCTACTACTACAATTTTTCCTATACTCATCACAAGGTTACTCCAACCTAGCCTATGAATGAAAGTTTACAACATTTACAACAGGTCCAGAGAAATTTGAGTAATCAAGGTGACAGACATTGACACATTCAATACCGCCWTGCACACTCTTGTCTGCATCTAGCTGATATAGGGTGRAATCWWTAGTRCAACAGTTGCAAACAWMAGTTTCTATTGGACAAATTCAGGTATTTTTATCTCCGTTTCGCTCCGTTTGCTATCGTTTAATAAACGTTTTTCAACAGAATCGGCAGAATGAARACACCCCTGATCACCACAAACACATTTTACTTTAATWTTCARAGCAGCCACATACAAACACCATGATCATTTGCATGTTGTARAATTCCTTCTCGCATCTACGCGCTCTCCTCCTCTCACCTTTTCCCTTCYCTTGTTGACTTCAGTGCACAATACAACAGTTGTCTGTGACCAGGTGAAAAAAAACTTTCCAAACCATAAACGCTAACCGCTACACACAGCCCACATCGTTGTCACCTAACATCATAGTCAACATAGCTAGCTACTAGAACTAATGCGTTAATAAACCTTGTACAATCATGGAGTACAGTAAGCAGTTTAGCAGTTACACCGGCGGGCCCAGGTGGCAATAAATMAATAAAACCCAAAGCTTACCTTGACTTGGAAGAGTTCCAGTGTTGTGTTGGATAGCCATAGCCAGCTAGCTAACATAGCATCCCTCTGTTTGAGCCGGGTGTTCGAGTAGGCTAAACTAGCTAGCTGCATTGGCATGAAAGGGGGAAAAAATACAAGGAAATATCGATAGCTCTCACTCTCCTCTCGATTATCCTTCATTTTTTAAGAAAATGATTATTAAAAATTGTTCAACTATTGTCTTTCTCTCTCTTTGAGTCAACTACCTACCACATTTTCTGCAGTGCTAGCTAGCTGTAGTTTGTGCTTTCTAGATTCATTTTCTGATCCTTTGATTGGGTCGACTACATGTCAGCTCATACTGCAATAGCTCTGATAGGTTGGAGGACGTCCTCCGGAAGTTGTCATAATTACTGTGTAAGTCTATAGAAATGGGTGAGAACCATGATCCTCCTAGCTTTTGTAGTGAAGTCAATGTACCCAAAGGAGGACGGAAACTAGCTATCCTCCGGTACACCATGGTGCTACCCCAGAGAGTYCTGTTGGGCGTACTGTAGACCTTCATTGTAAAACAGTGTGCTTTAATCAATTATTTGGTGACGTGAACATATTGAGAATCTAAAAAGTACACCAGTGCCCCCGCACATTGATTCTGTACCGGTAGCCCCGTTATTGTTATTTTACTGCTGCTCTGTAATTATTTGTTATTTTTATCTCTTAATTTTTTGGGTATTTTCATAAACTGCATTGTTGGTTAAGGGCTTGTAAGTAAGGTTGTATTCGGCGCATGTCACAAAAAATGAGATTTTTTTTATTAGAAAATTATATATTTTTTATTGTTTCACAATTTTTTGACTCAGGCGCCTCTGTCCATTGTAATCTTGTTTATAATCAGAAATTCAATTGAGATCCTAGATCATCACTCCAACTGAGATGCTTCATACAAAAGGACCCAGATCTCAAATTACCCAACCATGGGACCTACCCTCATTGTGTAGCATTTCCCTGGGTGAAGCATAGAGGGCGCTACATTCCAGGAAGTGAGTGGCTTGTCTCGACTGAAGTACATCACCTTCGGTTRGGCCCAGTTGACTGAAAGTCGAGACTGCTAAATCAATTTATGGTTGCACAAGTCAGACGGCACATTCAAACTATTATCTCCGTCATGTTTTGATGCTTTGTGTATGTAAACCAATAAATAAAGGCCCTTTTGATCCCTTCTAGGTATTAGACGACATTACATGATTATCAATCATGTTGTTCAATAGATGTTCATAGATGACCAGCAGGGTCAAATAATTGAGAAATGTTGTGACTAAACTAAACAAAAAAAATAAGTGTCAGWGGAAGGCCCCAAAACTTGTCAAAGACTCCAGTCACCCAAGTCATAGACTGTTCTCTCTGCTACCGCATGGCAAGCGGTACCGAAGCGCCAAGTCTAGGACCAAAAGGCTCCTCAACAGCTTCTAATCCAAAYCCATAAAACTGCTGAACAATTAATCAAATGGCCATCCGGACTATTTACATTGACCCTGTCACGGTGCTGACTTTTGCCCGTCGCCTGCAGCAAAAGCCTCTATCCCGTCCTCTGGCTAGGCAGAGTACTTTAGGATTTGAGTTACTTCGGTGTAACGAGGGCCTAGCCGTGCAGCTCTACCAACCCTTCTATTTATTCTTAGTGGCCCTTCGCGTGAGTTGGGTTTTTTCCTTCATTCACGTTGTCACTCCCTTATTTCCCCGGTCTAGTGTGGGGCCTTGGATAGATGAGTACTTTATTACTTTATGTTTATAGATTCATCCTATACTCCCTTAACTCGTCTCTTCCTCTCTTGTATACCAATACCTAATAACTAAACTTCTGTTAGTTATTATGCTCGTCAGCTAGTAGTCACTTGGAAACTAGTATTGTTATATGTTTGACTTTTCCAAAGATATATTATTGTCCACACAATGAATTATTCTTTAGTGCTATCACTTTAACRTATAGCCAAGGTCACTTTCCYTTTAGCGAGAGTGTCAAAGGCGTTTTCTCTCCGGATAGCTATCCTGGCCTAGTTGTCAAAGTTTCCAGCTTTTATTCAGTCACTCTGTTTTTTGTCTTACACATGATATTACAGTTAAATGGTTATACAGTWCTAATACATCAATAATGCTCAATCAATCCTAAATGCGTTATGCTATGCCAGATAATATTGCAAATCCTTAAATGCGTTAACACTTCTAACAATATTTACTAAATAGTAAAATAGTTCAATTACCTTAAATGCTCAGCCCCTTGGTCACTTTCCTGTAATTGGTATTCTCACAGCAATAATGCTAGATTCCGAATTCCAATATTTTAATACTATTCACTTCCAACCCTGTGTATAGACTCAATATATTGGCACTGTATGTGCGTTTTCCTTGTATTGCAATCACTTCTGTACCTGATGTCTCACTGTGTGGTCGCCGCTTTGTCTGTGATCAAGGTGTCTAGACCCCTGTGTTTCAGTGACGCAGTCTTGGTCACAACGTTCAACCAGGCAGATAGTGACCCAATAAAGTACTTAGGCAAAATTATCCGATTCTCAAATATTGTACTAGTCCAACAAAGTGTATAGTTTAATAGTAAATGTACCTATGATGATTCTCATATGAAGTCTGTCTCATATGTCAGTGAGTAATCATAGTTCTCTCATGATCTCTGTTCTCTTTATATACCTTTTTTTACAGGGGGTTTCCAAGGTGCTGGGCCTCTGTCTAAACCTTAGACTATTTCGCTCAATTTTAGACCTCAGTTAGTGCTCCACAGCTATAACTCAAGCTTCCTGTTCCAATCTAGGTCATGCAACACTGCTGCCCACATTGCTGCTTCTGTGTTGCTGCTGGCTGATTCTACTTGATGATACCA
The DNA here is from genome assembly GCF_002910315.2 of Salvelinus sp. IW2-2015. NCBI lineage: Eukaryota > Metazoa > Chordata > Actinopteri > Salmoniformes > Salmonidae > Salvelinus > Salvelinus sp. IW2-2015. The sequence goes on along the minus strand of NW_019943410.1, from coordinate 92,077 downwards.
GCTGTGTTTCTTCCACTGGAAGTGGTGTGTCCAGAGTCAGCAGTGAGACGTCTATGATGGGTACTCTTCTGCTTCCCCTGTTGTCCAGTTTCTGCAGTGTAGTCCATGGTTCCAAGAGGTCCATGGATGCCCTGTGTTGTGTCCTCACTTCTTGATGGAGTGGCAGATCCTTTTTGGCTTTGTCACAACCCCTTTTGTTTAACACTGCTGCTACTCGCTGTTTATATACTATGCGTAGTCACTTTACAATGACCTCGACTAACCTGTACCCCGCACATTGACCGTACGGTACCCCCGCATATAGCCTCGTTATTGTTATGCAATTTTTTTTATTTTTATCACTTCAGTTTATTAGTAATATTTTCTTAACTCTTATTCTTGAACTGCATTGTTGGTCAAGGGCTTGAATGTAAGCATTACTTTAGGTAAGATTTGGCGCATGTGACAAATACAATTTGATGTGATTTAAATATCTAATAATGGAAGAGAAGGATTGCGTTTGAATTGGACAATTTGTGTGGAAAAAAGGTCGTTGTCCATCAATAATGATACAGTGCATTCGTAAAGTATCAGACCCCTTGACTTTTTCCACATTTTGTTACGTTACAGCCTTATTCTAAAATAGATTAAATATTTTTTTCCCTCATCAATTCACACACCATACCCCTAAAACTTAAAACTAAAAACCTTTTGCTTTGTCATTAGGGTTATTGTGTATAGATAGAATAAGGCTTAACGTAACAAAATTTGGAAAAAGTCAAATGGGTCTGAATACTTTCCAAATGCACTGTAAGCCACCAGGTATAGACAACCTAGTGGGAAACTTATGAGAATGGTAGACGAATGTATTGCCACCCCTATTTGCCATGTCTTTTAACCAAAACCTAAAGGAGCGTATGTCCACAGGTGGAAGAAAGCTCAAATAATTCCACTACCCAAAAAATAGTAAAGCACCCTTTGCTGGCTCTAACAGCTGCCCAATTATTTTTCTGCCTGTTCTTAGTAAACTGATGGAGAGAATTGTCTTTAACAAATATAATGATGTTAATTATTCACTCTCAGCATGCGTATAGGAAGGTGCTCAACTTCTACTGCATTGACTGATGCACGACTGATGATTGGCTAAAATAATATGAATAACAAGATGATAGCTGGAGCTGTAATTGTTAGATTTCAGTGCAGCCTTTGACGTTATTTTCATAATTTGTTATTGAAAAAAACTCACTTGTTATGGCTTTACATCACCTGACATCACATGATTGCAGAGTTACTTATCCAATAGAACTCAGAGTATTGTTCAATGGAAGCTTCTCTAACATCATATATGTACAGTGCGGTATCCTCAGGGCAGTTCCTCTTCTCTATTTTGACAAATTATTGCTATTTGTCTTACAAGAAGCTAAAATTACTGTATATTATATAGAAGAAAAAAAAAAGACTATAGGTGTGCTGATGATTGCACACTCTACACATCAGCACCTACAGCCATGTAGCTCACTGAGACTCTTAGCAAGAGTTTACAGTCAGTGTCAGAATGGGTCATTAACAATAAACTGGTTTTAAAACAATCTAAAACCAAAAGCATTGTATTTGGGTCAAAGCAGCCGTCTCCAACCTTTTCTAGCATGAGAGCTAGGCAGCATCAAATTACGCAAAATGCATCATACAGGATGATTTATGTTTTTGAAAGTTACATAACTTGAAAACTTGATTGCTGACAAGCAAAACATTTGGGACTACGTCAATAAAGGACTAATGAAGCAAATACAAAAAGATAGTTTTTGGGTGAAGTTGTCCTTTAAGTAAAAGTACTACTACTACTAAAGTAGTTTTGTGGGTATCTGTACTTCACTTTATTATTTATATTTTTGACAACTTATTTTTTACTCCACTACATTCCTAAAGAAAATATGTACTTTTTTACACCCATACATTTCCCCTGACACTAAAAAGTACTCGTTACATTTCAAAATGCTCAGGCAGGACGGAATTATGGTCCAATTCACGCACCTATCAATAATACTGCGTTGTCATTCCTACTGCCTCTGATCTGGCAGACTCACCTAACACAAATACTGTGTTTGTAAATGATGTCTGAGTGTCCCCTAGCTGTCCGTAAAAAAAAAAAGTAATAATAATAATCATTGTGCAGTCTGTTTTGCTTAATATAAGGAATTTGATGTATAGCATTTACTTTGACTTTTGACTTTTTACTCAAGTATGACAATTGAGTACTTCTCCACCACCCCTCTGGTGTCTCCGAACCCTGGTGGTCAATAATGGTCAGTGAATAAGGAATCTGAAAGCCGGGCTGGTTGTAGAGCTCGTATGATGTACGATTGAAGTCTGCTCTCAGCCTGTGACCTGTTGGTCACCTCATGGATGAGCCTTAAAGGTCATTTCTGTTGATTTTCTGATTTAAATGGATATATTAAGTTCTGAATCAAAAACAAAGTTCTGTAATTAAACAGTGAAATAAAGAATTTGATGAATTCATATTTTTAGGAAAATTGTGAGCGACTTGAAAAAAGTGCAAGAGTGCCAATATTTGTATTTTTGCCATCTATTTTTAACTGTGCTGTTTCACAAAAGGCTCTGAACCAATATAAATTTTACGGAGAGTATATTTTATATTAGTTGTTGTTGTCATGTTGTTTTTAGTCACACCCTTCAGCTTCACTCAACCCCTCCCATCTATCTCTTAACCCATCCAGTTTTGATTTCTATTTGCCATATATTTTTCAACTGTGATGTTTCACAAAAAGTTCTGAACCTTTCTTTCTCAAGATCCAATTTTTTTGCTAAAAGTATTATTATATTAGCGATCGATTGACTATGACTTTTCAAATCACCCAGCAGTGCTATTTGCAGAGTTAGCGCCAGGTAAATGTTGCAAWTCTTCAGKAAWTCCTGAACCTGCGACCAAAAACAAGCTATACTGTATATGGACAGTACCAACACAAATTATCTAATGATTCTGGTTCTTCGCAGCAAAATCTGCAGAGCTGGGATGGTTGTATCCACCATATATATATCATTATATTGGTTGCAAGATATTTGTATAATCATTTAAATAGAACAATTTTGAATCCGGGGTCGTTTTGTGTATTAGTTCGCTGGCAACAGCCCTCTTCAACTTCAGGATGGTGAGGAAAATCGGCTTTGCCCCTAAGACCCTCATTAACTTCTACAGATGCACCATTGAGAGTATCCTGTCGCGCTGTATCACCGCCTGGTACAGCCATTACACCGTCTGCAATTGCCGTACCACCCTCAGGGCTCTCCTGAGGGTGGTGCGCTCAGTCCAGCGCATCACCGCGAGCACACTTCCTGCCCTCCAGGATATCTACAGCARCTGGTGTCACAGGAAGGCCAAGAAGATCATCAAGGACCTCAGCCACCCGAACCACGGCCTGTTCACCCCACTATTATCTAGAAGGCGGAGACAGTAGGTGCATCAAAGCTGGGACRGAGAGACTGAAAAACAGCTTCTATCTCCAGGCCAACAGACTGTTAAATAGTCACCACTACAAGGTCTCCGCCCAGTACCCTGCACTGAACTTAATCACTGTTACAAGCTGGCTACCACCCAATACTCTACCTTGCACCTTACACCTTAGAGACTGCTGGTCACTACGCACTTCATATATATATACTGTATTCTAGTCATGGCTCATCCTATATAACTACGGCTGTACACACATTTCCTATTCATATACTGTCCACACTGTCTATACACACACCATTARATACATWTACACTGTGGACAAAACATTAGGAACACCTTCCTAATATTGAGTTGCACCACTTTTTGCCCTCAGAACAGCCTCAAATCCATGACATAGACTGACCAGGTGAATTCAGGTGAAAGCTATGGTCCCTTATTGATGTCACTTGTTAAATCTACTTCAATCAGTGTAGATGAAGGGGAGGAGACGGGTTAAAGAAGGATTTATACGCCTTGAGACATGGATTGTGTATGTGTGCCATTCAGAGGGGGAAAGGAGGGGGTATGAATGAGGCAATTGGGCAAGACAAAATATTTAAGTGTCTTTGACAGGGATATGGTAYTAGGTGCCAGGCGCACCGGTTTGTGTCAGAACTGCAACACTGCTGGGTTTTTCACGCTCAACAGTTTCCCCAAAGCGTTGCAGTTCTTGACACAAACCGGTGCGCCTGGCACCTACTACCATACAGTATGCCTTTCAAAGACACTTCAATCTTTTGTCTTGCCCAATTGGCTCATTCATCCCCCCCCTCCTTTCCCCTGTAACTATTCCCCTGGTCATAGTGTTAATAAGAATGTCTCAGTCAAATAAGTGTTAAATAAAAAGTATCAAGCTGGCTGGGTTTTTCACTCTCACAGTTTCCCGTTTGTATCGAGAATGGTCCCCCACCCAAAGGACATCCAGCCAACTTGAGACAACTGGGGGAAGCATTGGTGTCAACATGGGACAGCATGTGGGATTTTCACCCTCAAGAGTTTCCCGTGTGTATCAAGATGGTCCATCATCCAAAGAACATCCAGCAAAATGGGTAATTGATGAAAGAGGACAAGAAGAAGCTGACACGAATTGTGCAGCAGAGCAACAGACAGGCTACGTTAGTGAACTGACAGTCCAGTAAAACATTGGTGTCAAAAGACCCATAAAAGAATGCACAACTCGTCGTATCTTGAAAACAAATGGGGTATGACAGCCGACGACCCTACGATCATCACTTCTTTCAGCAAAAAACAAGGGCACACCGGAACTAGTGGAGAGGAGAGTAGATTC
>NW_019943410.1:73021-82632 GCF_002910315.2 Salvelinus sp. IW2-2015 | reverse complement strand
GAGAGACTGAAAAACAGCTTCTATCTCCAGGCCAACAGACTGTTAAATAGTCACCACTACAAGGTCTCCGCCCAGTACCCTGCACTGAACTTAATCACTGTTACAAGCTGGCTACCACCCAATACTCTACCTTGCACCTTACACCTTAGAGACTGCTGGTCACTACGCACTTCATATATATATACTGTATTCTAGTCATGGCTCATCCTATATAACTACGGCTGTACACACATTTCCTATTCATATACTGTCCACACTGTCTATACACACACCATTARATACATWTACACTGTGGACAAAACATTAGGAACACCTTCCTAATATTGAGTTGCACCACTTTTTGCCCTCAGAACAGCCTCAAATCCATGACATAGACTGACCAGGTGAATTCAGGTGAAAGCTATGGTCCCTTATTGATGTCACTTGTTAAATCTACTTCAATCAGTGTAGATGAAGGGGAGGAGACGGGTTAAAGAAGGATTTATACGCCTTGAGACATGGATTGTGTATGTGTGCCATTCAGAGGGGGAAAGGAGGGGGTATGAATGAGGCAATTGGGCAAGACAAAATATTTAAGTGTCTTTGACAGGGATATGGTAYTAGGTGCCAGGCGCACCGGTTTGTGTCAGAACTGCAACACTGCTGGGTTTTTCACGCTCAACAGTTTCCCCAAAGCGTTGCAGTTCTTGACACAAACCGGTGCGCCTGGCACCTACTACCATACAGTATGCCTTTCAAAGACACTTCAATCTTTTGTCTTGCCCAATTGGCTCATTCATCCCCCCTCCTTTCCCCTGTAACTATTCCCCTGGTCATAGTGTTAATAAGAATGTCTCAGTCAAATAAGTGTTAAATAAAAAGTATCAAYCTGCTGGGTTTTTCACTCTCAACAGTTTCCCGTTTGTATCGAGAATGGTCCCCCACCCAAAGGACATCCAGCCAACTTGAGACAACTGGGGGAAGCATTGGTGTCAACATGGGACAGCATGTGGGATTTTCACCCTCAAGAGTTTCCCGTGTGTATCAAGAATGGTCCATCATCCAAAGAACATCCAGCCAAAAATGGGTAATTGATGAAAGAGGACAAAGAAAGCTGACACGAATTGTGCAGAGCAACAGACAGGCTACAGTTAGTGAACTGACAGTCCAGTACAACATTGGTGTCCAAAGACCCATAAAAGAATGCACAACTCGTCGTATCTTGACACAAATGGGGTATGACAGCCGACGACCCTACAGATCATCACTTCTTTCAGCAAAAAACAAGACACTGTGGTTACATTGGCCTTGGAACTAAAACACTGGACACTGGAGAATTGGAAAAACATTGCCTGGTCTGAAGAATCCCGGTTCCTGGTGTTTTACGACGATGGGAGGACTAGGGTATGGAGAAAACCACATGAGTACGTGTATCTATCATGCCGCATGTCAACATTGCAGGCTGGTGGTGATGTGTGGGTGTGTTTTCATGGCACACATTGGGCCCCTTGATAAAAGTGGAGAAATGTTTGAATGCCACAAGATATCTGAACATCATTGCCAATCAGGTGCATCCCTTCATGGCAGCAGTGAAACCATATGCAAATGTATTTTTTCAGCAGGATAATGCCCCATGCCACAAGGCTAGGATTGTCCAGGAATGGTTCCACAATCATGACAGTGAATTTAGCTTACTGCAGTGGCCTGCCCAGTCACCAGATATTGAGGATCTGTTAGAGGAGATGGAACGAGATATTCGGAGTAGAGATCCACAACCAGCCAACTTGACACAACTGTGGGAAGCATTGGAGTCAAAATGGGCCAGCATCTCTGTGGAACATGAAACCAAAAAGAGTTCTACCTAGAACCAAAAAGAGTTCTACCTAGAACCAAAAATGATTCTACCTGGAACCAAAAAGGGTTCTCCTATGGTGACAGTCAAAGAACCCTTTTTTTCTAAGTGTATACAGTTCCTTCAGAAAGTATTCATACCCCTTGACTTATTCCACATTTAGTTGTGTTACAGCCTGAATTCAAAATAGATTAAATAAAAAAAAAAAGCTCACCCATCTACACACAATACCCTATAATGACAATGTGAAAACATGTTTTTAGAAATAGGCAAATTGATTGAAAACGAAATACAGAAATATCTAATTTACATAAGTAGTCACATCCCCTGCAAGTCAAGCTAGCCACAATGGTATCTTCAACCTAGCCTAGCTTTTAGCTAGCTAGCTGCACTGCAGTACAACTAACTTGACTTGCTATAAGGTTAGAGAAACAAGTTGAGGAAAAAGTAAATAAAAAATATCTGACGATAGACAGGCTCTCCTCCATCRTGCGTTACAAACACACTTGTCCGTTCAGTAGCGGGGAAAGATGTAAACAGCTTTGCACACCTGGATTGTACAATGTTGGTACATTATTATTTAAAAAATTCTTAACTCTGTCAAATTGGTTGTTGATCATTGCTAGACAGCCATTTTCATGTCTTGTTGTAGATTTTCAAGACGATTTAAGTCAAACCTGCAACTAGGCCACTCAGGAACATTCAATGTCATCTTAGTAAGCAACTCCAGTGTATATTTTGCCTTGTGTTTTTTTTGCTGAAAGGTGAATTCATTTCCCAGTGTCTGGTGGAAAGCAGACTGAACCAGGTTTTCCTCTAGGATTTTGCCTGTGCTTAGCTCTATTCCATTAATTTTTATACTAAAAAACTCCCTAGTCCGATGACAAGCATACCCATAACATGATGCAGCCACCACCAACCTTTTTCTGCTGCTTTCGCAACAGCTAATAAAATACCCCTCAAAATTACCATGCTTGAAAATACTGGTACTCAGTGATGTGTTAGATTTGCCCCAAACGTAACGCTTTGTATTCAGGACATACAGTTTTTTGCTGTTTTACTTTAGTGCCTTATTGAAAACAGGATGCATGTTTTGGAATATTTTTTTATTCTGTACAGGCTTCCTTCTTTTCACTCTGTCACTGAGGTTAGTATTGTGGAGTAACTACAATGATGATCCATCCTRAGTTTTCTCCTATCACAGCCATTAAACTCTGTAACTCTTTTAAAGTCACCATTGGCCTCATGGTAAATCCCTAAGCGGTTTCCTTCCTCTCCGGCAACTGAGTTAGGAAGGACTCCTGTATCTTTGTAGCAACTGGGTGTATTGATACACCATCCGAAGTGTAATTATAATTCACCATGCTCAACGGGATAGTCAATGCCACCAATAAGTACCCATTTATGCTAGGCATTGGAAACCTCCCTGGTAACTGTATGTGTGTCATTCAAAAATCATGTTGAACACTATTATTGCACAATTGATGTGGAATTATATGGAATTATGTATTTTTACAAATGAATAAAAGCTGAAATGTCTTCAGTCAATAKGTTTTCAACCCCTTTGTTATGGCAAGCCTAAATAKGTTCAGAAGTATAAAACATCAGAATTCTACTGTGAAAATAAATAAATACATAATTCCATATAATTCCACTGTGACATTATGGGGTATTGTGTGTATGCCACTGACACAAAATCTCAATTTAAGCCWTTTTCAATTCAGGCTGMAACATAACATGTGGAAAAAGTCAAGGGGTGTGAATACTTCCAGAAATGACCAATAAAATGGGATTTGAACAGTCCAGTATTTCTTCTMGWACCATTCCTGGGTGCTTTTGGATGTGTGTCATAAGTCATTGTCCTGCTGGATGACCTACAACCTTCAAAGGAGAGCAACTTCAAAGAAAAAAACACATTCCCTAGAATCAAACATAGYGGAGGTTTGTTAATGCTGTGGAATTGCTTTGCTACTTGGGACCTTGAACATGTACAAGACATCATAAAGTTGGACCGATACCAAGGTGTTTTGGAGTGCAATGATCAACCCAGTATCTAAAAACGGTATTTCTGTTGAAGGTTGTGGGTCTTCCATCAGGACAACGTGTTGTTGTATTCAGCCTGCATTCTTTGGCTTGCTAACTCTCCTGGGTGGCGCAGCGGTCTAAGGCACTGCTTCTCAGTGCTAGAGGTGTCACTARAGACCCTGGTTTGATCCCGGGCTGTATCACAACTGGCTGTGATCGGTAGTCCCATAGGGCAGCGCACAATTGGCCCAGCGTTGTCCGGGTTAGGGGAAGGTTTGGCCGGGGTAGGGGAAGGTTTGGCCGGGGTAGGGGAAGGTTTGGCCAGGGTAGGGGAAGGTTTGGCCGGGGAAGGCTGTCATTGTAAAATAAGAATTTGTTGCCTAGTTAGATAAATACAAATAAAACTGTGCCTGCACTGCCCGTCGTTGTGTTTCTTGGTCCTGTTCCCAGTGTGTTTCTTGGTCCTGTTCCCAGTGTGTTTTTTGTTTATCCATGTTTTCTTTTCTTGCTGATTTTGTAATTCTGCCTTAACTGCAATTGATTCTTTAAAATTCAATTTAAAAAATACACAAGTGTTACGCCCTGACCTTAGAGAACCGTTTTATTTCTCTATTTGGTTAGGTCAGGGTTTGATGTGGGGTGGGCATTCTATGTTTTGTTTTCTAGGTTTCTGTATTTCTATGTTTTGGCCGGGTATGGTTCTCAATCAGGGACAGCTGTCTATCGTTGTCTCTGATTGAGAATCATACTTAGGCAGCCTTTTTTCCACCTAATATGTGGGTATTATTATTTTTCCGTGTGTGTTTGTGTGCACCTCGGTTGCGTCACGGTCTTTGCTGTTTACCTGTTTGTTTGTTGGTTAGGTTTTTCACTCCGATTAAACGATGTGGAATGACATGCACGCTGCGCCTTGGTTGATCTATGACAGGGAGTTTGAGGATAGCGAGCGTGACAGAATTACCCACCACAAAAGACCAGCAGCGTGCGCCAACCTGGAGGACGAGTTGAACCGGGAGGAGAGAGAATGGAGAGGACAAGACCGGTCACGGAAGCCCGAGAGGCAGCTCCAAACATTTTTGGGGGGGGCACACGGGGAGATTGGCGGACTCTGAGTTTAGACCTGAGCCACTCCCCGTGCTTATGTGGGGAGCATGTGACTGGTCAGGCACCGTGTTATGGGGTGAAGCGCACGGTGTCTCGAGTGAGCATTCACAGGCCGGTGTGCTCTGTGCCAGCGTCCCGCATTTGCCGGGTGGAAGTGGGCATCCAGCCAGAACGGGTTGTGCCAGCTCTGCACTCGAGACCTCCAGTGCGCCTCCAGGCCCAGTGTATTCGGTGCCAGCGCCAAGAACCAAGCCCCAGTAGGTCTCCCCAGCTTGGTGAGCCCTGTGCCTGCCCAGAACCAGCCTCCTGTATGTTCCCCAGCCTGGTGAGTCCTGTGGCAGCTCCGTACCAGACTGCCCATACGTCTCCTCACTCCAGTGATGATCCATGGCACGACGCCGCAGTGATGATCCATGGCACGAAGCCTCCAGTGATGATCCATTGCCCGAAGCCTCAGTGATGATCCATGGCACTAAGCCTCCAGTGATGATCCATGGCAAGAAGCCTCCAGTGATGATCCATGGCAAGAAGCTTCCAGTGATGATCCATGGCAGAAGCCTTCAGTGATGATCCATGGCACGAAGCCTCCAGTGATGATCATGGCAAGAACCTCCAGTGATGATCCATGGCACTAAGCCTCCAGTGATGATCCATGGCAAGAAGCCTCCAGTGATGATCCATGGCACAAAGCCTCCAGTGATGATTCATGGCACAAAGCTCCAGTGATGATCCATGGCACGAAGCCTCCAGTGATGATCCATGGCACGAAGCACCAGTGATGATCATGGCAAGACTTCCAGTGATGATCCATGGCTCGAAGCCTCCAGTGATGATCCATGGAAACGACCTCCAGTGAGGAGTCATGGCACGAAGCCTCCAACGAAGGCCTCCAGTCGGAGCCCCCAGCGAGGTTCTCCAGTCCGGAGCCCTAGCGACGGCCTCCAGTCCGGGGCCCGCAACGACGGTGCCCAGTCCGGGGCCGCAACGACGGTGCCAGTCCGGGGCTCGCAAAGAGGGTGCCTAGTCCGGGGCCGCAGCGAGGGTGCCCAGTCCGGGGTCAGAGACGAGGGTCCCGCACCAGAGGTGGAGCGGGGTCTGCGTCCCGCACCGGAGCCGCCACCGATGTAGATGCCCACCCGGACTCTCCTCTATAGGTTCAGGTTTGTGGTCGGGAGTCCGCACCTTTGGGGGGGGTACTGTCACGCCCTGACCTTAGAGAGCCGTTTTTTCTCTATTTGGTTAAGTCAGGGTGTGATGTGGGTGGATTCTAGGTTTTGTTTTCTAGGTTTCTGTATTTCTATGTTTTGGCCGGGTATGGTTCTCAATCAGGGACAGCTGTCTACCGTTGTCTCTGATTGAGAATCATACTTAGGCAGCCTTTTTTCCCACCTAATATGTGGGTAATTATTATTTTTTCCGTGTGTTTGTGTGCACCTCGGTTGCGTCGTTCTTTGCTGTTTACCTGTTTGTTTTTTGGTTAAGTTTTTTCACTCCGATTAAACGATGTGGAACTACATGCACGCTGCTCCTTGGTTGTTTTATGACAGGAGTTTACAGTGATATACAGTATTCTGTAGGCCATATAGAACTGTGTAGCCTACCTTTATGTCCTAATTAGAACCCTGGTGTGTGGATCAGCATTGTAGATACTGTAAGTGGTTTAGAAACTCCCCAAGAAGCTAGAGGAGCCTCCTAGTGGTGTATGTTTTAGTGCATATTCCGAGGTTTAAGATAATAGGCCTGCACACACACACACACACACACACACACACACACACACACACACACACACACACACACACACACACACACACACACACACACACACACACCACACAAGTTTATGATACCTTGTCTCCTAATAAGGTCTGCTTATATAGCAGGTTTTAATGACATCTTATTGCTCTTTTTATTGCAGTACATAATTAAAATGTCAGTGAAACTTTATTACATTATGCAATACTGTATAATATAAACCATTAAAATAAACTTGGTTTTAAGATTACAATGTCCATGTACTGATGGCAGCTAAATAAATATCCTAGTGTAAATCAGTGGCAATCGGTGACATTTAAGATGAGAGGGGATGTTTATTTTTTTGTGTGAGCATGGCCTTATTTCCATTACAGCATAATGGATGACTGTCATTCATATTCCATTCACCAGTTCAATGTAACATTGATAGGTTTAGGCTACTACATGATACTCTACTTTCCCTGTTCCCATCATGAGGCAGCTACAACCTAGCCTATGAATTACAAATTAGTTGCATAGGTCAAGCTTCCCACAATAAGTTGGGTGAATTTTGGCCCATTCTCTGAAGAGCTGGTGTAACTGAGTCAGGTTTGTAGGCCTCCTTGCTCGCACACACTTTTTCAGTTCTGCCCACAATTTCTATGGGATTGAGGACAGGGCTTTGTGAGGCACTCCAATACCTTGACTTTGTTGTCCTTAAGCATTTGCCACAACTTTGGAAGTATGCTTGGGTCATTGTCCATTTGGAAGACCCATTTGCGACCAAGCTTTAACTTCCTGACTGATGTCTTCAGATGTTATTTCAATATATCCACATAATTTTCCTGCCTCATGATGCCATCTATTTCGTGAAGTGCCCAGTTCCTCCTGCAGCAAAGCACCCCCACAACATGATGCTGCCACCCCCGTGCTTCACGGTTGGGATGGTGTTCTTCGGTTGCAAGCTCCCCCTTTTTACCCAAACATAACGATGGTCATTAGGCCAAACAGTTCTATTTTTGTTCATTAGACCAGAGACATTTCTCCAAATAGTACGATTTTGTCCCCATTGTCAGTTGCAAACCGTAGTCTGCATTTTTTATGGCGGTTTTGGAGCAGTGGCTTCTTCCTTGCTGAGCAGCCTTTCAGGTTTGTTGATATAGGACTCGTTTTACTGTGGATATAGATACTTTTGTACCTGTTTCCTGCCGCATCTTCACAAGGTCTTTTGCTGTTGTTCTGGGATTGATTTATTTGCACTTTTTGTACCAAAGTACGTTACTCTCTAAGGAGACAGACCGTGTCTCCTTCCTGAGCGATATGACGGCTGCGTGGTCCCGTGGTGTTTATACTTGAGTACTATATTTGTACAGATGAACGTGGTATCTTGGCTGTTTGGATATTGCTCCAAGGATGAACCAGACTTGTGGAGGTCTTTTTTTTCTGAGGTCTGCTGATTTCTTTTGATTTTCCCATGATGTCAAGCAAAGAGAAACTGAGTTTGAAAGTAGGCCTTGAAATACATCCACAGTAAATCTCAATTGACTCAAACGATGTCAATTAGCCAATCAGAGCTTCTAAAGCCATGACATAATTTTCTGAAATTTCCAAGCTGTTTAAAGGCACAGTCAACTTAGTGTATGTAAACTTCTGACCCACTGGAATTGTGATGAAGTGAAATAATCTGTCGTAAACAATTATTGTGTCATGCACAAAGTAGATGTCTAACCGACTTGCAAAACTATAGTTTGTTAACAAGAAATTTGTGGAGTGGTTGAAAACAAGTTTTAATGACTCCAACCTAAGTGTATGTAAATTCCGACTTCACTGTAGCTCTCTCTCCTCTCGATTCTCCTTCATTTTTGTAGAAATTAATTTGTTCAAAACTGTTCAACTATTGTCTTTCTCTTTCTCTGAGTCAACTACTCACCACATTTTATGCAGTGCTAGCTAGCTGTAGCTTATGCTTTCAGCACTAGATTCATTCTCTGATCCTTTGATTGGCTGGGCAACATGTCAGTTCATTTTCTAAGAGCTCAGATAGGTTGGAGGACGCCCTCCAGAAGTTGTCATAATTACTGTGTAAGTCTATAGAAGGGGGTGAGAACCACAAGCCTCCTAGGTTTTGTTTGAAGTCAATGTACCAGAAGAGGATAGAAACTAGCCGTCCTCCGGCTCCACCATGGTGCTCCCCTACAGAGTCCTCTGAGGAGCCTCCAAATATCATCAGTATTCCTGCTTAGCCTTGTCAATTCTGCCTTGTTTAATCCTGGAAGGAATAGTGAGAGGGAATACAGGGAGACAGCAAGGTTTACTATTCCAAAGTATAATGAAATAAATTGCATTCTACAAGCGCTCCTCATTTTGTATTTTGGGTCATGGCCATGGGTGAGTCACTGAGTATACTACACATTAAGAACACCTGCACTTTCCATAAAATAGACTGACCAGGTGAATCCTGGTGAAAAATGACCCTTATTGATGTCACTTGTTAAATCCACTTTAGTCAGTGTAGATGAAAGGGAGGGAGACAGGTTACAGACAGATTTTTAAGCCTCTTAGACAATTGATGGGCACCGGAGGTGGTAGTAGGTGCGAGGCGCACCGGTTGGAGTGTGTAAAGAACTGCAACGCTGCTGGGGTTTCCACGCTCACAGTTTCATGTGTGTCTCAAGAATGGTTTACCACCCAAAGGACATCCAGCAACTTGACACAACTGTGGGATACATTGGAATCAACATGGGCCAGCATCCCTGTGAAACGCTTACGACAACTTGTAGAGTCCATGCCCAATGAATTGAGGCTGTTCTGCAAGTGTTTGCGTATACACAGTGTACATTGGTCAGTTAATAGTAGCATACATAACATAACATACTTAACTGAAAATACCTTAACTTAATACCCAATATACTTAATA
>NW_019943410.1:70114-72996 GCF_002910315.2 Salvelinus sp. IW2-2015 | reverse complement strand
GGCTTGCTAACTCTCCTGGGTGGCGCAGCGGTCTAAGGCACTGCTTCTCAGTGCTAGAGGTGTCACTATAGACCCTGGTTTGATCCCGGGCTGTATCACAACTGGCTGTGATCGGTAGTCCCAAGGGCAGCGCACAATTGGCCAGCGTTGTCCGGGTTAGGGAAGTTTGGCCGGGTAGGGGAAGGTTTGGCCGGGTAGGGGAAGGTTTGGCCAGGGTAGGGGAAGTTTGCCGGGGAAGGCTGTCATTGTAAAATAAGAATTTGTTGCCTAGTTAGATAAATACAATAAAACTGTGCCTGCACTGCCCGTCGTTGTGTTTCTTGGTCCTGTTCCCAGTGTGTTTCTTGGTCCTGTTCCAGTGTTTTTTGTTTATCCATGTTTTCTTTTCTTGCTGATTTTGTAATTCTGCCTTAACTGCAATTGATTCTTTAAAATTCAATTTAAAAAATACACAAGTGTTACGCCCTGACCTTAGAGAACCGTTTTATTTCTCTATTTGGTTAGGTCAGGGTGTGTCTCCCGGCACACGGGGAGATGGCGGACCTGCAGTTTAGACCTGAGCCAACTCCCCGTGCTTATCGTGGGAGCATGTGACTGGTCAGGCACCGTGTTATGGGGTGAAGCGCACGGTGTCTCGAGTGAGCATTCACAGGCCGGTGTGCTCTTGCCAGCGTCCCGCATTTGCCGCGGTGGAAGTGGGCATCCAGCCAGAACGGGTTGTGCCAGCTCTGCACTCGAGACCTCCAGTGCGCCTCCACGGCCCAGTGTATTCGGTGCCAGCGCCAAGAACCAAGCCTCCAGTAGGTCTCCCCAGCTTGGTGAGCCCTGTGCCTGCTCCAGAACCAGGCCTCCTGTATGTCTCCCCAGCCTGGTGAGTCCTGTGGCAGCTCCACGTACCAGACTGCCCATACGTCTCCTCACTCCAGTGATGATCCATGGCACGACGCCGCCAGTGATGATCCATGGCACGAAGCCTCCAGTGATGATCCATTGCACGAAGCCTCCAGTGATGATCCATGGCAAGAAGCTCCAGTGATGATCCATGGCACTAAGCCTCCAGTGATGATCCATGGCAAGAAACCTCCAGTGATGATCCATGGCACGAAGCCTTCAGTGATGATCCATGGCACGAAGCCTCCAGTGATGATCCATGAAGAAGCCTCCAGATGATGATCCATGGCACTAAGCCTCCAGTGATGATCCATGGCAAGAAGCCTCCAGTGATGATCCATGCGCACAAAGCCTCCCGGTATGATCATGGCACGAAGCCTCCAGTGATGATCCATGGCACGAAGCCACCAGTGATGATCCATGGCAAGAAGCTTCCAGTGATGATCCATGGCTCGAAGCCTCCAGTGATGATCCATGGCACGAAGCCTCCAGTGAGGAGTCATGGCACGAAGCCTCCAACGAAGGCCTCCAGTCCGGAGCCCCCAGCGAGGTTCTCCAGTCCGGAGCCCCTAGCGACGGCCTCCAGTCCGGGGCCCGCAACGACGGTGCCCAGTCCGGGGCCCGCAACGACGGTGCCCAGTCCGGGGCTCGCAAAGAGGGTGCCTAGTCCGGGGCCCGCAGCGAGGGTGCCCAGTCCGGGGTCAGAGACGAGGGTCCCCGCACCAGAGGTGGAGCGGGGTCTGCGTCCCGCACCGGAGCCGCCACCGATGTAGATGCCCACCCGGACTCTCCTCTATAGGTTCAGGTTTGTGGTCGGGAGTCCGCACCTTTGGGGGGGGTACTGTCACGCCCTGACCTTAGAGAGCCGTTTTATTTCTCTATTTGGTTAAGTCAGGGTGTGATGTGGGGTGGGRATTCTAGGTTTTGTTTTCTAGGTTTCTGTATTTCTATGTTTTGGCCGGGTATGGTTCTCAATCAGGGACAGCTGTCTACCGTTGTCTCTGATTGAGAATCATACTTAGGCAGCCTTTTTTCCCACCTAATATGTGGGTAATTATTATTTTTCCGTGTGTGTTTGTGTGCACCTCGGTTGCGTCACGTTCTTTGCTGTTTACCTGTTTGTTTTGTTGGTTAAGTTTTTCACTCCGATTAAACGATGTGGAACTACATGCACGCTGCTCCTTGGTTGTTTTATGACAGGGAGTTTACAGTGATATACAGTATTCTGTAGGCCATATAGAACTGTGTAGCCTACCTTTATGTCCTAATTTAGAACCCTGGTGTGTGGATCAGCATTGTAGATACTGTAAGTGGTTTAGAAACTCCCCAAGAAGCTAGAGGAGCCTCCTAGTGGTGTATGTTTTAGTGCATATTCCGAGGTTTAAGATAATAGGCTGCACACACACACAGGAATCACTAACGAAGGGTCTTGTATTTCTAATCTGGGAAGCAATATTTCCAAACTATGCTTCAAAAGTAGTTTACTCACCTGTTTTCCTGCAGACATCTTCACAGGTCCTTTGCTGTTGTTTTCTGGGATTGATTTGCACTTCTTTTGTACCAAAGTACGTCACTTCTCTAAGGAGACAGAACGGTCTCCTTCCTGAGCGATATGACGGCTGCGTGGTCCCGTGGTGTTTATACTTGAGTACTATTATTTGTACAGATGAACGTGGTATCTTGCTGTTTGGATATTGCTCCAAGGATGAACCAGACTTGTGGAGGTCTTTTTTTCTGAGGTCTTGGCTGATTTCTTTTGATTTTCCCATGATGTCAAGCAAAGAGAAACTGAGTTTGAAAGTAGGCCTTGAAATACATCCACAGGTAATCTCCAATTGACTCAAACGATGTCAATTAGCCTATCAGAAGCTTCTAAAGCCATGACATAATTTTCTGAAATTTCCAAGCTGTTTAAAGGCACAGTCAACTTAGTGTATGTAAACTTCTGACCCACTGGAATTGTGATGAAGTGAAAATAATCTGTCGTAAAC
>NW_019943410.1:42627-67304 GCF_002910315.2 Salvelinus sp. IW2-2015 | reverse complement strand
ACACACACACACAACACACACACACACCACACACACACACAACACACACACACACACACACACACACACACACACACAACACACACACACACACACACACCACAACACACACACACACACACACACACACACACACACGTTTATGATACCTTGTCTCCTAATAAGGTCTGCTTATAAGCAGGTTTTAATGACATCTTATTGCTCTTTTATTTGCAGTACATAATTAAAATGTCAGTGAAACTTTATTACATTATGCAATACTGTATATATAAACCATTAAAATAAACTTGGTTTTAAGATTACAATGTCCATGTACTGATGGCACTAAATAAATATCCTAGTGTAAATCAGTGGCAATCGGTGACATTAAGATGAGAGGGGATGTTTATTTTTTGTGTGAGCATGGCCTTATTTCCATTACAGCATAATGGATGACTGTCATTCATATTCCATTCACCCAGTTCAATGTAACATTGATAGGTTTAGGCTACTACATGATACTCTACTTTCCCTTCCCATCATTAGGCAGCTACAACCTAGCCTATGAATTACAAATTAGTTGCATAGGTCAAGCTTCCCACAATAAGTTGGTGAATTTTGGCCCATCTCCTGAAGAGCTGGTGTAACTGAGTCAGGTTTGTAGGCCTCCTTGCTCGCACACACTTTTCAGTTCTGCCACACATTTCTATGGGATTGAGGACAGGGCTTTGTGAGGCCACTCCAATACCTTGACTTTGTTGTCCTTAAGCCTATTTGCCACAACTTTGGAAGTATGCTTGGGTCATTGTCCATTTGGAAGACCCATTTGCGACCAAGCTTTAACTTCCTGACTGATGTCTTCAGATGTTACTTTCAATATATCCACATAATTTTCCTGCCCATGATGCCATCTATTTGTGAAGTGCACCGATTCAATTACTTGTGTCATGCACAAAGTAGATGTCCTAACCGACTTGCCAAAACTATAGTTTGTTAACAAGAAATTTGTGGAGTGGTTGAAAAACAAGTTTTAATGACTCCAACCTAAGTGTATGTAAACTTCCGACTTCAACTGTAGCTCTCTCTCCTCTCGATTCTCCTTCATTTTTGTAGAAATTAATTTGTTCAAAACTGTTCAACTATTGTCTTTCTCTTTCTCTGAGTCAACTACTCACCACATTTTATGCAGTGCTAGCTAGCTGTAGCTTATGCTTTCAGCACTAGATTCATTCTCTGATCCTTTGATTGGCTGGGCAACATGTCAGTTCATMTTCTAAGAGCTCAGATAGGTTGGAGGACGCCCTCCAGAAGTTGTCATAATTACTGTGTAAGTCTATAGAAGGGGGTGAGAACCACYAGCCTCCTAGGTTTTGTATTGAAGTCAATGTACCCAGAAGAGGATAGAAACTAGCCGTCCTCCGGCTACACCATGGTGCTACCCTACAGAGTCCTCTGAGGAGCCTCCAAATATCATCAGTATTCCTGCTTAGCCTTGTCAATTCTGCCTTGTTTAATCCCTGGAGGAATAGTGAGAGGGAATACAGGGAGACASCAAGGTTTACTATTCCAAAGTATAATGAAATAAATTGCATTCTACCAGCGCCTCCTCATTTCTGTATTTTGGGTCATGGCCATGGGTGAGTCACTGAGTATACTACACATTAAGAACACCTGCACTTTCCATAACATGACATAGACTGACCAGGTGAATCCTGGTGAAAACTACGACCCCTTATTGATGTCACTTGTTAAATCCACTTTAGTCAGTGTAGATGAAAGGGAGGAGACAGGTTACAGACAGATTTTTAAGCCTTCAGACAATTGAATGGGCACCGGGGGTATGGTAGTAGGTGCGAGGCTCACCGGTTGGAGTGTGTAAAGAACTGCAACGCTGCTGGGGTTTTTCCACGCTCAACAGTTTCATGTGTGTCTCAAGAATGGTCTACCACCCAAAGGACATCCAGCCAACTTGACACAACTGTGGGATACATTGGAATCAACATGGGCCAGCATCCCTGTGAAACGCTTACGACAACTTGTAGAGTCCATGCCCCAATGAATTGAGGCTGTTCTGCAAGTGTTTGGTATACACAGTGTACATTTGGTCAGTTAATAGTACATAACATAACATAACATACTTAACTGAAAATACACTTAACTTAATACCCAATAATACTTAATATAATGTTCCGGGTGGCGCAGTGGTCTAGGGCACTGCATCGCAGTGCTAGCTGCGCCACCAGAGTCTCTGGGTTCGCGCCCAGGCTGGGCTGGGTTCGCGCCAGGCTCTGTCGCAGCCGGCCGCAACCGGGAGATCCGTGGGGCGATGCCCAATTGGCATAGCGTTGTCCGGGTTAGGGAGGGTTTGGCCGTAGGGAGGGTTTGGCCGGTAGGGATATCTTGTCTCAGTATATAAAATGTATGCACTCTACTGTAAGTCGCTCTGGATAAGAGCGTCTGCTCTTGGCCGGTAGGGATATGTAAAGTATCTCAGTATGTAAAAATGTAATAAAATGTATGCACTCTACTGTAAGTCGCTCTGGATAAGAGCGTCTGCTAAATGACTAAAATGTAAATATACAGCAATTGTTGCTGCTTATGACTCATTCAGGGAAGTGGACTGGAGATAGGGGATTGCTGTCACATTTCTCATCCATTTACTCCTGAACTTCAATGAACTTTCGCTCTGCCAGTGGTAACTGTTGCTGTCCTTCTGACTCCATTTACAACTTGCCAGACTAGGCAGGGTTAGAGAAGTGCAACATCTACTTTGTCTGCAGGTAAGTGTGTATATAGTTAAAATAACTACTCGTGGACGATTGTAATTTTTTGTCTTCTACCTTTTGATTTCCATGTATGTTCTGTGTTTTGTTGACTTTCTTGCTGACATCTGTAATGGTGTGTTGTCTTTTCAAACTTCAATAAATGTTATTGTTAACCCRGAGGGGTATACTAAGAATCTAGTTAGAGTACTCAGGTTTTCATTGAATTSGCTCGCTTTAGTTAGCTTCACATTCCAGCTCAAGCTTGATCCACGATATGCAGGAATCAATATATCTCCATATGCATCAGAGTCACGGCTTTTGTGGGCATTTTGAAGGTTTTTTCTCYCAAAAGGCATCAAGGATTTAACATTGTTATAGAATGCGTTATATTATCTGGATTATTTTAATTTTTTTTCTAAATGTAAAGTTAATAATAGGTATAATTTTTGCCATTTTCTTTCACAAAGGGTATGGCATACCCCCACTCAATTTGAGCCCTGTTTTTAACCGAACACACCAAGCCCTTCCCAGGCATGGAGGTATTTAAGGAGTGCATGGTGACAGTATTAGAGTATTTGGCTATACCGACAAAATCTATGGATAGCATAATTGAGTCTGTCAAACAGGTAGACCTACCTTTTATTTTTTTATGGGAAGAAATAGGCTTCAACAAAGCCCTCTTGTTGTTAGTTAAGTCGAATTAAAATGAAGACAATTGTTGAAATTAATTAATTTCAGCACCATTTGCTGTCCACCTCTGTTGGATTATGCCGCAGCCGRTCCAAAACTGATGTCTGCCCGCTTGCCTTTTTAGTTGACTTTCTCCCGCACTCTCTCTCTCTCCTCATTATTAAGTTAATGATTGAAAATGTGTCTGTCTCATAACATTGTAATACATTTGGTCTCCAGTCTATAGGCTACAGAAAAAACACAAAGGCTACCACTCTTTCTACGTTAGGCGATATCATTTATGTTAAATTCATTTGATGGAGCGTTAGTGGATCGCTGCAGCACTGCGTCTTTCCAACAGCACCCTGGAGAGGCGCGCTGGGCAGGGACAAGCTAAATATTTTGCGCCCCTGCCTTTGGCAAAGTGGGCCCTGGTTTTCATGGGGCGGCATCAGCTCTCACCTAAATAGCAATGATGGCACTGGGTGAGAGAAGTTATCATTGTTTTTAGGCAGAATAATGTGTTATTATGTTGTTGGAGGTGCGTCTTTGTGAGTTTAGCTCTATGCGACTCCCTCCTTTGATTGTGGCATGAACACAACCAGTCATGATGTTTTAATCTGATTGTCAAACAATCACTTGAAAGGGCTCCTTTACTGGCTACCCGCCTAACACCTGCATTCAAGTCCATTGCTCATTTTTCATGCCTCTGACATACCGAACATTCCCGCTTTACTTTTCACTGCTTCTTATTTTACAACCTTAAAAACTTTAAGACAAGCTAACCACACACATAACTCAATAAGTAAGGCTGGTCTGAGTGGGTAGCTCACTTTTAACTTCATTCAGTAAGGATGGTCTGAATGGGTAGCTCACTTAACTTAATTCAGTAAGCACAATAAAAACAACACATTGCTTTCTCTTCTATAGGCATAATTTGAATGTTGATTCAGAGGGGTTGGGTTAAATGCGGAAGATACATTTCAGTTGAATGCATTCAGTTGTACAACTGACTAGGTATCCCCCTTTCAGTATACAGTGATTTCGAAAAGTATTTCGAAAAGACCCATTGACTTTTTCCACATTTTGTTACATTACAGCCTTATTCTAAAATTGATTAAATCGTTTCCCCCCCCCTCATCAATCTACACACAATGCCCCATAATGACAAAGCGAAAACAGGTTTTTAGAAATATTTGCAAATCTATTACAAATAAAAAACTGAAATACCAGAAATTTACATAAGTATTCAGACCCTTTGCTATGTGACTCGAAATTGAGTTCAGGTGCATCCTGTTTCCATTTTACCTTTATTTAACTAGACGTAACAGTTTAACTTTAGTCCGTCCCCTCGCCCCGACCTGGGCGCGAACCAGGGACCCTCTGCACACATCAACAACAGTCACCCACGAAGCATTCTTACCCATCGCTCCACAAAAGCCACGGCCCTTGCAGAGCAAGGAACCACTACTTCAAGGTTTCAGAGCAAGTGACATCACCTACTGAAAGGCTGCTAGCGCGCACCACCGCTAACTAGCTAGCCATTTCACATCCGTTACACTCACCCCCCTTTCGACCTCCTCCTTTTCCGCAGTAACCAGTGATCCGGGTCATTAGCATCAATGTAACAGTTCAACTTTAGTCCGTCCCCTCGCCCCGGGCGCGAACCAGGGACCCTCTGCACACATCAACAACAGTCACCCACGAAGCATCGTTACCCATCACTCCACAAAAGGGGAACCACTACTTCAAGGTTTCAGAGCAAGTGACGTCACCGACTGAAAGGCTGCTATGTAACATCGGTTACATAGACAAGTCAGTTAAGAACAAATTCTTATTTACAATGACGGCCTAGGAACAGTGGGTTAACTGCCTTGTTCATGGGCAGAATGTCAGATTTTTACCTTGTCGGGGATTCAATCTAGCAACCTATCGGTTACTGGCCCAACACTCTAACCGCTAGGCTACCTGCCGCCKCAAAGGGCCTTGGTGAGAAGGGCCTTYGTCAGGGAGGTGACCAAGAACCCGAWGGTCACTCTGACAGAGCTCCAGAGTTCCTCTGTGGAGATGGGAGAACTTWCCAGAAGGACAACCATCTCTTTGACAGAAATTGTATTGCTTTGTCACATTTTTTGGAGGAGTTGGAAGACCTCCCTGGTCTTTGAGCTTGGATCTGTGTTTGAAATTTACTGCTCGACTGAGGGACCTTACKGATAATTGTTTATGTGGGGTACAGAGATGAGGTAATCATTCAAAAAACACGTTAAACACTATTATTTCGCACAGATTGAGTCCATGCAACTTATGTAACTTGTTAAGCAAATTTGTACTCCTGAACATATWTAGGCRTGCCATAACAAAGYGGTTGAATACTTATTGACTCAAGACATTTGAGCTTTTCATTTTTAATTAATTAGTAAACATTTCAAAAAACATCGTTCCACTTTGACATTATGGGCTATATTGTGTAGGCCAGTGACAAAAAATATAATCKATGTTAAATTCAGGCTTTAACACAACAAAACATGGAAAAAGTCAAAGGGTGCAAATACTTTCTGAAGGCACTGTATTTCATTTGATATATATTTCAATATATATTTCAAAGACCAGAGGGTATTTGATGGTCATGAAATCACCTTTTTTGTTGACTAAACCAGAACAAAGGCTAGCTTACCCCTTAATGTGTGAACACGTGAACTAAAGCATTCATTGGGCTATTATGTACATTATGTACATTTTCAGGTAAAACATTTGGAAAAACATAATGTAGACTGACTATGATGTTAATTTGCCTATCACCCTTCAGCTGTTTGATTAAGACCTATAGGCTACATCTATTCTATATAAAATGTTATTATCAGTTTATTATTGATCTCTTTACAGGTGGTGAGGATTCTGACACCCYACAGATTCCCTGCTATCGGCAAAATGATTATCTTCAGGATTAGAAAAGTCCGTCGTGTCATTCTTCTACTCTGCATCACTACTATCGTTGTGTTTTATACTGGACAGCTATCCTCCAACTCGCTTGTGGATTTAGTTAAAAATGCTCTTCGGCCTCTGGACAGGATCCTCTCTCCAAGATATTGCGCATGTCTCAAATGTATGACACAGCCAGACGATGACCTCTGGTTTCAGAAGCGTTTCAACACATCTTTGAAACCATTTCTGACCAGAAAGTACAGGACACTCTCCAACGATACAAGAATGTGGTGGCAGGTAATAAAAACATTTTTATCAACTGTTTTTTATTACATCTTATCTCAAAGCAATAAAAGCGATGTCTGCTGTCACACCCAACACATATTCACATATTTACTCATACATTATACATAGTATATATCCACACCTAACAAGAAAAAATAGATCGAAATAAACCATTGAAATAAAATAAAACAAATTAGAAAAATAAAACACTATCCACCATCTAATTGGACTGACCTTTGCATTGATTATTCAAAACGTTATAACAGTAATTGATTATTATCTGTAAAGAACAACTGATCGACTGTCACAGAAACAGTATCTTCCTATGTAGATTAGCCTATTAACGTTCCCATTGGTCAAGGAGAGTCCCAAACACTCAGTGTCACTACACATTGAAATATCAAAACCTGTTTATTATTTTCTAAAGTTAATGGAATAGTATGACATTTTGACAATCAAGCCCTTTTTTAAATTGACTAAAGTCAGCTAGCGCTAGCGCACTGACGAAGTCTATGGGATCAGCTAGCTGATTGCACTAATGCTAGCTGATCCAGTAGACTTCCAGTCATTGCGCTAACGCTAGTTAGCAATCGCCAGAGGTGTGAACTCGAGTCAAATTTGATGACTTGAGACTCGACTTGATATAAAAAAACAACAACTTGAGACTCGACTTSATATAAAAAAACAACAACTTGAGACTAGACTTGATATAAAAAAACAACAACTTGAGACTCGACTTGGAGCCTCAAGACGCGGGACTCGATTTTGACTTGAGACTGATGACTTGAAATTATCTGGCCAGGTTTTGTAACATTTTGTGGCACAGATCCTCTGTGGATTATTTTCCATGCAGCCAGAAATAGAATCACGCTTGTAAAAAAGCCCTCTGATCAGCACAGGTCAGGTTAGCTAGAACAGTGAGAAGTTTTTGGGGGTGTTGCAAGTGTTTAATTTGACCTTTCATTTAACTTGGCAAGTCAGTTAAGAACAAATTCTTACTTACTATGACAGCCTAGGAACAGTGGGTTAACTGCCTTGTTCAGGGGCAGAACAACAGATTTTTACCTTGTCAGCTCGGGGATTTGATCTTGCAACCTCTCAGTTACTGGGCCAGCGCTTTAACCACTAACCTACCTGCCGCCCCAAGTGTGAAACTGAATGAATGAGAGGTTGTAAGGCTTTTTAAATGATGACCTCATGAAAGCAGCAGAAAACTGGAGTGGTTACCATTTATATATTTTAATACACTACATATTTAATAGGCTACAAATCATTTACCATTTGTATTTTATATTTATACCTTTGCTTATTTGATCTGGTCACTAACATAGGCCTACAGCATTGCACCAAATTCTTCTTTCAAAAACATCTCATCTTTGCTTCAAAACAAAAAAGTTGCATGTCTTGACTGTTGACCAATGACCAGTCATCAGCATTGGCATGCAAAAGTGGGCACACATATCCAGATTAGTGACTAGAAAGAGCTTGTTAATTTTTCTCCGGATTTCTTGGCAAAAACGGAGTAGCCTACCTACATCCTTAAAACCTTTTACTACAGTGAAATCAGGGTCACACAGAGCATTTCTTGGTAGTCTTAAACAATTTTAGTTGAGAAAACTTTCCACTGGAAATGCGGAAGGCCGACATAGGCGGAAGCGGTGGATTGAGACACAGCAAATCATCTGTGGGGATTTTTTATTATGGGGATTTTTTATTATGTTACTTAGATTGATACACGGGTGTGTGTATCATACCCCCCCCCCCCCTGCAGTTCAATTACCAAATTGTCCCTCTAGTGGCTGCATGGGTGGAATGTTATTAATATTTTTTCATAATTTCACAATTAATAAACATATATTTTTTAACCGCTGAAAATTTGGTCTTGGCTTTTTCTTTGCAACTCTGCCTGAAGGCCAGCATCCCGGAGTCGCCTCATCACTGTTGACGTTGAGACTGGTGTTTTACGGGTACTATTTAATGAAGCTGCCAGTTGAGGACTCTGTTTCTAAAACTAGACACTCTAATGCACTTGTCCTTTTGCTCAGTTGTGCACCGGGGCCTCCCACTCCTATTTCTATTCTGGTAGAGCCAGTTTGCGCTGTTCTATGAAGGAAGTAGTACACGGTGTTGAACGAGATCTTCAGTTTCTTGACAATTTCTCGCATGGAACAGCCTTCATTTCTCAGAACAAGTATAGACTGACGAGATCAGAAGAAAGAACTTTGTTTCTGGCCATTTTGAGCCTGTAATTTTCATGATCCAATTAGCCTTTTAAAATGATAAACTTGGATTAGCTAACACCACGTGCCATTGGAACACAGGAGTGATGGTTGCTGATAATGGGCCTCTGTACGCCTATGTAGATATTCCATAAAAAAATCTGCCGTTTCCAGCTACAATAGTAATTTACAACATGAACAATGTCTACACTGTATTTCTGATCAATTTGATGTTATTTTAATGGACAACAAATATGCTTTTCTTTCAAAAACAAGGACATTTCTAAGTGACCACAAACTTTTGAACGGTAGTGTGTATGTTCAGTAGGTAGAGTTATTAAAGTAGATAGATGATAACAACAGAAAGTAGCAGAGGTGTAAAAGAGAGGGGGGGGCAATGCAAATATTCTGGGTAGCCATTTGATTAGACGTTCAGGAGTCTTATGGCTTGGAAGCCTCTTGGACCTAGACTTGGCGCTTCGGTACCGCTTGCCGTGCTGTAGCAGAGAAAATAGTCTATGACTAGGGCCTTCCTCTGACACTGCCTGGTATAGAGGTCCTGGATGGCAGGAAGCTTGGCCCCAGTGATGTACTGGGCCGTAAGCACCACCCTCTGTAGAGCCTTGCGGTCAGAGGCCGAGCATTTGCCATACCAGGCAGTGATGCAACCAGTCAGGATGCTCTCGATGGTGCAGCTGTAGAACCTTTTAAGGATCTGAGGACCCATGTCAAATCTGAGGGGGAATAGGTTTTGTCGTGCACTCTTCACAACTCTCTTGGTGTGCTTGGACCATATTAGTTTGTTGGTGATGTGAACAACAAGGAACGTGAAGCTCTCAACCTGCTCCACTACAGCGCCATCGATGAGAATGGGGGCGTGCTCGGTCCTCTTTTTCCTGTAGTCCACAATCATCTCCTTTGACTTGATCACGTTGAGGGAGAGSTTGTTGTCCTGGCACCACACAGCCAGGTGTCCTCCCTATAGGCTGTCTCGTTGTTGTCGGTGATCAGGCCTACCACTGTCGTGTCATCGGCAAACTTAATGATGGTGTTGGTGTAGTGCCTGGCCGTGCAGTCATGAGTGAAGGAGGGAACTGAGCACGCACCCCTGAGGGGCCCCTGTGTTGAGGATCAGCATGGCACCTGGGGGCGGCCCGTCAGGAAGTCCAGGATCCAGTTGCAGAGGGAGGTGTTTAGTCCCAGGGTCCTTAGCTTATTGATGAGCTTTGAGGGCACTATGGTGTTGAACGCTGAGCTGTAGTCAATGAATAGCATTCTCACATAGGTGTTCCATTTGTCCAGGTGAGAAATGGCAGTGTGGAGTGCAATAGAGATTGCATCATCTGTGGATCTGTTAGGGCAGTATGTAAATTGGAGTGGGTCTTGGGTTTCTGGGATAATGGTGTTGATGTGAGCCATTACCAGCCTTTCAAAGCACTTCATTGCTACAAACGTGAGTGCTACGGGTTGGTAGTCATTTAGGAAAGTTACCTTAGTGTTCTTGGGCACAGGCACTATGGTGGTCTGCTTAAAACATGTTGGTATTACAGACTCGGACAGGGAGAGGTTGAAAATGTCAGTGAAGACACTTGCTAGTCCTGGTAATRCGTCTGGCCCTGCGYCCTTGTGAATGTTGACCTGTTTAAAGGTCTTACTCACATCGGCTGCGGAGAGTGTGATCACACAGTCTTCCGGAACAGCTGGTGCTCTCATGCATGTTTCAGTGTTATTTGCCTCGATGCGAGCATAGAAGTAGTTTAGCTCATCTGGTAGGCTCGTGTTACTGGGCAGCTCTCGGCTGTGCTTCCCATTGTAGTCTGTAATYGWTTGCAAGCCTTGCCACATCCGACGAGTGTCAGAGCCYGTGTAGTATGATTTGATCTTAGTCCAGCATTGACGCTTTGCCTGTTTYATGGTTCGTTGGAGGGCATAGCGGGATTTCTTATAAGCTTCCGGGTTAGAGTCCCGCTCCTTGAAAGTGGCAGCTCTTGCCTTTAACTCAGTGCGGATGTTGCCTGTAATCCATGGTTTCTTGTTGGGATATGTACGTACGGTCAATGTGGGGACAACGTCATCGATGCACTTATTGATGAAGCCAATGACTGATGTGGTGTACTCCTCAATGCCATCGGAGGAATCCCAGGAACATATTCCAGTCTGTGCTAGCAAAACAGTCCTGTAGCTTAGCATCAGCTTCATCTGACCACTTTTTTATTGATTGAGTCACTGTTGCGTCCTGCTTTAATTTTTGCTTGTAAGCAGTAATCAGGAGGATAGAATTATAGGCAGATTTGCCAAATGGAGGGCGAGGGAGAACTTTGTATGCGTCTCTGTGTGTGGAGTAAAGGTGTCCAGAGTTGTTATCCCTCTGGTTGCACATTTAACATGCTGATAGAAATTTGGTTAGACAAATTTAAGTTTCCCTGCATTAAAGTCCCTTGCCGCTAGGAGCGCCGCCTCTGGGTGAGCGTTTTCCTGTTTGCTTATGCCGGAATACAGTGTGGTCTTAGTGCCAGCTTCAGTCTGTGGTGGTATGTAGACAGCTACGAAAAATACAGATGAAAACTCTCTAGGTAGATAGTGTGGTCTACAGCTTATCATGAAATACTCTACCTCAGGCGAGCAAAACCTTGAGACTTCCTAAGATATCGTGCACCAGCTGTTATTTACAAAAATACATAGTCCGCCGCCCCTTGTCTTACCAGAAGCCTCTGTTCTGTCCTGCCGATACAGCGTATAACCAGCCAGCTGTATGTTGATAATGTCGTCGTTCTGCCACGACTCCGTAAGATATTAGTTTTGAATGTCCCGTTGGTGGTTAATCTTCAGCGTAGGTCATCGATTTTATTTTCCAAAAATTGCACGTTTGCTAGCAGAATGGAAGGCAGTGGGGGTTTATTCGATTGCCTACGAATTCTCAGATGGCAGCCCTCCGGCCCCTTTTTCTCCGCCTTCTCTTCACACAAATGACGGGGATCTGGGCCTGTTCCCGGGAAAGCAGTATGTCATTCAAGTCGGGCTCATCGGACTTGTTAAAGGAAAAAAGGATTCTGCCAGTTCGCGGTGAGTAATCGCAGTTCTGATGTCCAGAATATATTTTCGGTCATCAGAGACGGTAGCAGCAACATTATGTACAAAATAAGTAAAAAGATAAGTTACAAACAAGGCAAAAAAACAAAAAAAAACACAATCGGTTAGGGACACGTAAAACATCAGCCTTCTTCTCCGTCACCACCTTAGACATCTTAGTATGAAGGTAGTGATGTGCCAGCAAAAATAAGGGGTTAAATATGTGTTCAAAAAAACTCAAACATTTCTTGAGCTTTCTTATATCTGCTAGATATAGGACAGACACGTCAACATTTTTTTCCGCCTGATTTATTTATTGACTGTCTTTTTTGCTTTTTATGAATGCGTTATTCAATGTGCTTCTATAGTAAAGGCCAAATTCAATATTTTATCAAATCATTTTAACAAATAGAGCATTAAGACAGTAACTGAATCCCCGAGCCGGCAAAGTAGAAAAATCTGCTGTTCTGCCCTTGAGCAACGCAGTAAATCCTCCAAAACAACTGCTCCCTGGGCTCAATGTGACATTACATCTCGAGTTGATATTGACTGTTAACATAAATTACGTTCAGTTCAAAATGTAGGTGTAAATTGTATTTATTTTTGTATCTTGCGTTTTGAAAATGCATCACTGTTTATGGCTGTAATGACACTGGTAGAATCAACGTTGTTGAACCAATGTGGAATAGACGTTGAATTTACGTTTGTGCCCAGTGGGAGGCTATATTTGCGTAGCGAGTGTGCACGTGTGCATGCGCGGYGGTCACACACTTTTTAAGGATTGCGGGTTACCACTGGGTTAGTGAACAGATTTCTGATTTGATGTTCAGCTACAAGATCGGGTGCAGCGCAAATGTC
This sequence comes from Salvelinus sp. IW2-2015, assembly GCF_002910315.2. Lineage (NCBI taxonomy): Eukaryota > Metazoa > Chordata > Actinopteri > Salmoniformes > Salmonidae > Salvelinus > Salvelinus sp. IW2-2015. The sequence continues at coordinate 54,538 of NW_019943410.1, read as the reverse complement.
AAATTGTATGGAGAGAGGATTGACATCAATAAAAATGCAGTTCCAAAACATTTTGATGATCAAGAATATGAGCTGTTTACTTTGCAAGTTTATTAGCAATGGGGCATTAAGCAACAATGACTAGCATAGACTCTACTGGTCATTTGGTATGCAAAATGGCTTGAAATGTATCCTTTACTTATGAAACTTGTATTTGGAATTTGTTGTTAAAATTAATTATTACATAATCAAAATGTGTTGTAGACAAAATAATGAAAAGGCCTGTCTGGTAGCCTCAATAAATAGATAAAGATTTGTGGTTGAACGAGTCATTGTCTATGTAGATTTTTTTGACTTGACTTGAGACCTTTGACCTTTGACTCGACTTGTCCTTAGAATGCACGTCTTGGACATGACTCGAGACTCGACCCGTTCTACTTGGGACTCAACTTGAGATTTGGACCATATTACTTGAGACTTACTCGTGACTTGAATAATATTGACTTGGTCCCACCTCTGGCAATCGAGGAACAACCATAAACTTCCATCAAATTGCACACAGAGACATAAAACGACTTCTCACACTATCTCAAAATCTCACACTATCCCTTTAAGAATCTCCAAAAGTTTACTGTAGTTACATTTTTGTATATGAGGGAGTTTTATTCAGAATTAACTATTTTATTTGATGTTTAGGCTGCAATATAAGCATGGTCACTGACAACTGATTAACGGTTTGCTATAGTAGTCATCAATAACCTCAGTGTAAAGAGCAGGTGGCTCTGGAGTCTTACCTTTAGTGTGTGGGTTTCCTCAGATGTTATGGTGTGTCATTTGCATTAGGCTGCTTTTAGTGTCAGCCTGTCCATTGTCGTGTATTTATTGTGTGTTCATTGTTGTTTTATGTATTGCCTGGTGCAATTAAATAACCAGAAATTGCAGAAAGACCATAACAAAGCCAACTTCAGCGAGGTGGTGGAGAAGTTGTTCCAGGTCATCCCTGATGCTGACCTTTACATGGACGCGGGCCCTGAGCGCTGTAGGACCTGTGCTGTGGTGGGGAACTCTGGGAACCTCAAGGGCTCCCACTACGGAGCCCTCATCGACTCCAGTGATGTCATCATAAGGTAAGCCAACTGAGAGAGTGTGGTTGATCGAGGGCACACTTGCCACAAAGCCTGTTTCAGCATGGGCAGTGCAACACAGCCTGTTTTAGCATGGGCAGTGCAACACAGCCTGTTTCAGCATGGGCAGTGCAATTGAGGACTTTCACCATTTTCAAGTAGTCAACTGGGTGGGACTTCCAATATGTTAAGGAAGGATCAAAGAATTCCAAGGAATTAAGGGCTATGTCCCATTTATCCCTCCTACCTCAAAGTGTGCACTTGTTCACTTGCACATGGTTGTTCAATGCTTTTACATTTGTGGGAAGTAGTGAACYAGTSCARACTCCAGGAAGAAAGTAYCAAAAATGTGGCAGTTAATCACTCACCTTGGCTTTATACCTGTTCAGWCAACACTCCAGGTGGTATTATATGCACCCTTTCAGTTTGTTTACCAAGTAGAATAAGAAGAAATCAACGATTTGAACATATATATATAGCCCTCAATGGCCCTGCCCACGGTGTCACAGAATACAGTATGGCAAAGATGTGCCTTTATCCAACTTAATGATTTAATGTCCTCTATGTATGCCTGTTTTGGTTTGGTTTGGTGTGTTKATTTTTTATCTTAGCGGTATGAATGACTATGTGTTTTGAATTTAAGTGTTTTGGAATATGGCAGTCATGATATGGATCTCGGCTATTTACTGTGTTATCCAGAATGAACAAGGCTCGTACCTCTGGCTATGAGCGGGATGTRGGCAGCCGCACCACACATCACATCATATARCCAGAGAGCGCCATAGATCTGGACAACACCACTAGTCTCGTGTTTTTCCCTTTCAAGACTCTGGACCTTCAGTGGCTACCCGGTGCCATTACCACTGGATCTCACATCACTTTGTGAGTAACCGTTCTCCTTTGATTAGTCCATCAGTCTGTTACACCATGCATTTTTCAACGATTACATAGCAACTCTGGATAAGATGAAGGTCTCATTTTATTCAACAGCTCATATTTACGTCTTAGACCGAAGATAAAGGCCAACAAAGATTTGGTGAGTCACATTGTTGATCGTGATCATTTATTATGGTTCTAATACATCTACAGTCAATGATAAATGCATGATATTTTTGTGTCTTGGATAGTAGGTAATTGAGGATGTTTGTTAGTTAGGTATGGGCTAATCTCGGTTAACCCTAAAATCGTGCGTAATTTGGTCAGATGCTCGATAACACATTTGCGAAGTRTCGTAAACGGAAACTCTCAGCCCTTTCTGATAATTTCACTTYTGTTTATCATCCGTGTTTTGCACACGCAATGCAGTGAAAGAGTGTCAACATGGAATTGTGCAGAGTATGTTTACATGCACACAATTCTACCATTATTGTGAATACTGAGATTAAATATGCTTATAAAGGTTCTGTCTAATTTCAGCCAGTAGTTTTGAAAGCAGAACTGACGAGGTAAAACGGCTCCCTGAAAATTGTACACAACTTCCTATGATACACTGTATGTTCATTTTTTTTTTTTACAATATGTTACCAATTTGTAAGTACTTAAGATCCCGTTCAATATCTTTAATATAATAGTTCAATTAAAAAGTTTACTTGCTTTACCAGAATAACATTGTCTCTTACGATCCAGTTTACGTGGAGATGTCTGATAATCAGGCCAACTTGATGAYACTTAGATAAATTCAGAAAATCACCAATGAAAATAAATCTTCTATCACAGCGACCATATTGTAGCGATCCTCGCTATATGGGCCATTTTACAATTCCCACCAAGTGGGTTATTGGTGCAATGTGTAATGTGTTTGCCTTTCATGGAAGCAACCTGGGTTTGCTTCCCTGCCTCACTGTTTGCTACATTGGTGTCAGAAGGGGAATGGTGAGGCCATTGGGAACACATGGTCTGAATAAGGTGGCTGAGTCATCGAAGCACAGGGACATTCCTTCCTGTTCGGAGGGTGCAGTGTAGCAATACTATATGCTACAATTCCCACCAAGTGGGTTAACCCTATTGGGGCGATGCCTAAGGGTTTTATGTCTAGGGTGCTTTGCTTTTCATGCCAGCGCTCGGGGCCTATTAATTTTCATTCTGAGTACGGACATCTTAAATTTTTTTTAAGATGCATAGTTTCAGATTTTCCAAACTCACTTTACTCACTTTACTCAATGTGCAGGAGCTTGCAGGAATGTGTAGTCTTGCATGATGTCTACTTTGATGCTAATTAGCATTTTTGAATCTGAGAGTAAATAGAGCCGAATATATTGTTAAAAGTCACCTTGTCTGAGAGAGATTTACATGGTTTTCAAAACATCACGCCAGGGTGAAACACAGCCCTTATTTTAAGTGTTTCTAAAATTCCCAATGGGAAAAATGAATGGTGGAAAATCAATTGGAACCATTTCCTTGCTTGACCACTAGGTTTTATGGGTATTATGACACCTCCACTGTGGGGCTCTATGGTGTTGGTGGTATGCCCATTACTAAAATGGAGTGAGGATTTTTGAACGTAGTCCAGTTTTATTGTACAAACTCAACACAATTCAAGCACCTAGGATGATGTCATTGACACTCCTTTTGTTTTGYGGGGGGGGGGGGACCTTTGCGCCATGTTCGTTTTATGAAAATGCTATAGGAGAAGAGGCCCATCATTACCAATGTAGGATCTTCATTTGATTTCATTTCACTTAGATTTTATTTATTTTGATTTAACCTTTATTTAATCAGGCAAGTCAATTAAGAACAAATAATTATTTACAATGACGGCCCAGCAAGAGACAAAAGGCCTCCTGTAGGGGTACGCGCAATGCCGTTGCGGTATACACAAATAAAAATGTGATCATTTTCAAATAGTCCATTTATACATTTGGGTGAGTTTTTTTTCGCCAGTGACTAGATCAATAAAAAAGTGGTCAGATGAAGCATATGCTAAGCTACAGGACTGTTTGGCTAGCACAGACTGGAATATGTTCCAGGATTCCTCCAATGGCATTGAGGAGTACATCACATCGGTCATTGGCTTCATCAATAAGTGCATCGATGACGTTGTCCCCACATTGACCATACGTACATACCCCAACCAGAAGCCATGGATTACAGGCAGCATCCGCACTGAGCTAAAGGCTAGAGCTGCCGCTTTCCAAGGAGTGGGACGCTAACCCGGAAGCTTAAAAGAAATCACGCGATGCCCTCCGATGAATCATCAAACAGGCAAAGCGTCAATGCTGGACTAAGATCGAGTCGTACTACACCGGCTCTGACGCTCGTTGGATGTGGCAGGGCCTGCAAACCATTACAGAATACAAAGGGAAGCACAGCCAAGAGCTGCCCAGTGACAAGAGCCTACCGGATGAGCTAAACTACTTCTATGCTCGCTTCGAGGCAAATAATACTGAAACATGCATGAGAGCATCAGCTGTTCCGGAAGACAGTGTGATAACGCTCTCCGCAGCTGATGTGAGTAAGACCTTTAGACAGGTCAACATTCACAAGGCCGCAGGGCCAGACGGATTACCAGGACATGTACTACGGGCATGCGCTGACCAACTAGCAAGTGTCTTCACTAACATTTTCAACTTCTCCCTGTCCGAGTCTGTCATACTAACATGTTTTAAGCAGACCACCATAGTGCCTGTGCCCAAGAACACCAAGGTAACCTGCCTAAATGACTACCGACCCGTAGCACTCAAGTCTGTAGCCATGAAGTGCTTTGAAAGGATGGTCATGGCTCTCATCAACACCATCATCCCAGAAACCCAAGACCCACTCCAATTTGCATACCGCCCCAACAGATCCACAGATGATGCAGTCTCTATTGCACTCCACACTGCTCTTTCCCACCTGGACAAATGGAACACCTATGTGAGAATGCTATTCATTGATTACAGCTCAGCGTTCAACACAATAGTGCCCTCAAAGCTCATCAATAAGCTAAGGATCCTGGAACTAAACACCTCCTTCTGCAACTGGATCCTGGACTTCCTGACGGGGTGCCCCCAGGTGGTAAGGGTAGGTAACAACACATCCGCCATGCCGATCCTCAACACAGGGGTCCACCAGGGGTGCGTGCTCAGCCCCCTCCTGTACTCCCTGTTCACTCATGACTGCACGGCCAGGCACGACTCCAACACCATCATTCTATTTGCCGATGACACAACAGTGGTAGGCCTGATCACTAGCAACGATGAGACAGCCTACAGGGAGGAGGTCAGAGACTTGGCCGTGTGGTGCCAGGACAACAAGCTCTCCCTCAACGTGATCAAGACAAAGAAGATGATTGTGGACTACAGGAAAAAGAAGACCGAGCACGCCCCATTCTCATCGACATGGCTGCATTGGAGCAGGTTGAGACCAAGTTCCTTGTTGTCCACATCACCAACAAACTTACATGGTCCAAGCACACCAAGACAGTCGTGAAGTGGGCACGACAAAACCTATTCCCCCTCAGGAGACTGAACAGATTTGGTATGGGTCCTCAGATCCTCAAAAGGTTCTACACCTGCACCATCGAGGGTATACTGACTGGTTGCATCACTGCCTGGTATGGCAACTGCTCGGCCTCCAACCGCAAGGCACTACAGAGGGTAGTGCGATTGGCCCAGTACATCACTGGGGCCAAGCTTCCTGCCATCCAGGATCTCTATTCCAGGCGGTGTCAGAGGAAGGCCCTAAAAATTGTCAAAGACTCCAGCCAATCCTAGACTATTCTCTCTGCTACCACACGGCAAGCGGTACCGAAGCGCCAAGTCTATGTCCAAGAGGCTTCTAAACAGCTTCTACCCCCCAAGACATAAGATTCCTGAACATCTACTCAAATGGCTACCCAGACTATTTGCATTGCATTTTCTAATTAAATCATGCTGTTTATGTATAAAATATTCCATGCAGGTATTGGTTCTGAATCCTGTGTTCATGAAATATGTTCATGAAGTCTGGCTTGACTATTACGGCAAATACCCCTCCACGTACTTCCTCAGAGGTAGGGAGGCGATGCAGCGCCGAGGGTGGATGACGAGTGCTTGTTTGGGGTGTAGGGCCTGATAGAGCTGAAGGTTTACGGGAGGTGCGCGTTCCTCACAGCTCGTAGGCAAGCATTCTCATGGTCTTGTAGCGGATTGCCGAGCTTCATACTGGAAGCAGTGGAGAGAGCGAGACGGGGTGATCGTATGAGAATCTTGGGAAAGTGTGAAGACCGAGGAGGGCTGCGGGCGTTCTGGATGAGTAGTGGGGGTTTAAATGGCACAGGCGGGAGCGCCGCATACAGCTGGAGTTGCAGTAATGAGGATGGAGTATGACAGCTGGCCTGGATTAGGACCTGCGCCCTTCCTGCGTGAGGCAGGGTCGTACTCTGCGAATGTTGTAAGAGCAGAAAATACGGAGACGGGTCAGCTGATTGTTAGTGTGAGAAGAAGGGTGTTTCCCAGGAAACGCCAAGGTCTAGATCATTTACGGGAGGAAGGACCAATGGAGCTGTCATAAGCGTAGAGTGGCGAGATTATGGATGGGCAGTCCTCCCCGGAGAGAAGAGCAGCTCGTCTTGCGAGGTCAGGCTTAGTGGTGATCGTCATCCCACGATAGTGTTGCCAGACATGCAGAGATGCGATTCACATGTTAAGAGGGGAAGAGAAGTATTGTGTTCGTTGCATAGGCAATGATCGGAGAAGACCATTGTGAGGAATATGACGCGCCAAGTGACTTGGTGGTATAGCGAGACATGGAAGAGGGCCTAGAAAAGCCTGGGGGACACCAGTGGTTGAGAGCAAGTGGTGCGCGAAGACTAGATTCTGCAGCCACGCCAACCTGAGGGGCGATCCTGTCGGTAGGACGCAATCAAGCGTGGGGCCCGCCGGAGATGCCCATCGGAGAGGGTGGAGAGGAGATTGATGGTTACGAGTATCAAGGCAGCCGATAGGTCTACGAAAGGATGAGAGCAGGAGGAGAGAGAGTTAGCTTTAGCAGTGCGGAGCGCTCCGTGACACATGAGAAGAGCAGTCTCAGTTTGAATGACTAGTCTTGAAACTGATACTGATTTGGATCAAGAAGGTCATCTGAGAGAGATAGCAGGAGAGCTGGCCCAGGACGGACGTTCAAGAGTTTTGGAGAGAAAAGAAAGAGGGATACTGGTCTTAGTTGTTGAACGAACGGAAGATGGAGTGTAAGGTTTTTTTTCAGAAGGGGTGACTCTCGCTCTTGAAGACGGAAGGGAAGTAGAGGGTCAATAGGATGAGTTGATGAGCAGGTGAGGTAAGGGAGAAAAGGTTCGGAAATTGGTCTGGAGAGATGAGGAGGGGATGAGGGTAAGCGGGCAGGTTGTTGGGCCGCGGCCGGTCACAAGACGCAGATTTATTCTGGTGAGAGATGGGGAGAAAGAGGTCAAAGCACAGGTAGGGCAGTGTGAGTCAGAACAGCTGGTGTCGTTTGACTTAGCAAACGAGGATGCGGATGTCGTCGACCTTCTTTTCAAAATGGTTGACGAAGTCATCAGCAGAGAGGGAGGGAGGGGGAGGTGTGGTAGGGGAAGGAGGATCAGAGGGGAGAAGGTGGCAAAGAGCTCTAGGTTGAGAGGCAGATGCTTGGAATTTAGGTGGTAGAATTGGCTTTAGCAGCAGAGACAGAAAGGAGAATGTAGAGAGGAGGGAGTTGAGGAGCCAGGTCGCAGGAGGGCGAGTTTTTCCTCTTTCCGCTGGCGCCCGGAGCCTGTTTGTGAGCTGCAATGAGGTCGTCGAGCACGGAGCAGGAGGGGAGGAGAGCGGCCCTGGAGGATAGGGGAATAGAGAGTCAAAGATGCAGAAGGAGGAGAGGAGGGTTGAGAGAGGCAGATCAGGAGATAGGTTTGGAGAAGTTTCAGCAGAGGGAAGAGTGATGAGGATGGAAGAGGGAAGAGTAGGGGGAGAGGAGCGAAGGTTGGGACATAAATTAACGTTTGTTCAAAATGTAGGTGTAAATTGTATTTATTTTTGTATTGCGTTTGAAAATTGCATCAACTGTTTCTGGTGTAATGACACTGGTAGAATCCAACGTGTTGAACCAATGTGGATAGACGTTGAATTTACGTTTGTGCCCAGTGGGAGGCTATATTTGCGTAGCGAGTGTGCACGTGTGCATGCGCGGGGGTCAACGTTTTTAGGATTCGGGTTAAATGGGTTAGGAATAGATTTTCTGATTTGATGTTCAGCTACAAGATCGGGTGCAGCGCAAAATGTCAAATGTATGGAGAGAGGATTGACATCAATAAAATGCAGTTCCAAAACATTTTGATGATCAAGAATATGAGCTGTTTACTTTGCAAGTTTATTAGCAATGGGGCATTAAGCAACAATGACTAGCATAGACTCTACTGGTCATTGGTATGCAAAATGGCTTGAAATGTATCCTTTACTTATGAACCTTGTATTTGGAATTTGTTGTTAAAATTAATTATTACATAATCAAAATGTGTTGTAGACAAAATAATGAAAAGGCCTGTCTGGTAGCCTCAATAAATAGATAAGATTTGTGGTTGAACGAGTCATTGTCTATGTAGATTTTTTTGACTTGACTTGAGACCTTTGACCTTTGACTCGACTTGTCCTTAGAATGCACGTCTTGGACATGACTCGAGACTCGACCCGTTCTACTTGGGACTCAACTTGAGATTTGGACCTTTACTTGAGACTTACTCGTGACTTGAATAATATTGACTTGGTCCCACCTCTGGAATCGAGGAACAACATAAACTTCCATCAAATTGCACACAGAGACATAAAACGACTTTCACACTATTCCAAAATCTCACACTATCCCTTTAAGAATCTCCAAAAGTTTACTGTAGTTACATTTGTATATGAGGGAGTTTTATTCAGAATTAACTATTTTATTTGATGTTTAGGCTGCAATATAAGCATGGTCACTGACAACTGATTAACGGTTTGCTATAGTAGTCACAATAACCTCAGTGTAAAGAGCAGGTGGCTCTGGAGTCTTACCATTAGTGTGTGGGTTTCCTCAGATGTTATGGTGTGTCATTTGCATTATGGCTGCTTTTAGTGTCAGCCTGTCCATTGTCGTGTATTTATTGTGTGTTCATTGTTGTTTTTATGTATTGCCTGGTGCAATTAAATAACCAGAAATTGCAGAAAGACCATAAAAAGCCAACTTCAGCGGTGGTGGAGAAGTTGTTCCAGGTCATCCCTGATGCTGACCTTTACATGGACGCGGGCCCTGAGCGCTGTAGGACCTGTGCTGTGGTGGGGAACTCTGGGAACCTCAAGGGCTCACTACGGAGCCCTCATCGACTCCAGTGATGTCATCATAAGGTAAGCCAACTGAGAGAGTGTGGTTGATCGAGGGCACACTTGCCACAAAGCCTGTTTCAGCATGGCAGTGCAAACAGCCTGTTTTAGCATGGGCAGTGCCAGATTGAGTGAGACTTTCACCATTTTCAAGTAGTCAACTGGGTGGGACTTCCAATATGTTAAGGAAGGATCAAAGAATTCCAAGGAATTAAGGGCTATGTCCATTTATCCCTCCTACTTCAAAGTGTGCACTTGTTCACTTGCACATGGTTGTTCAATGCTTTTACATTTGTGGGAAGTAGTGAACAAGTCCAACTCCAGGAAGAGAAAGTAGCAAAAATGTGGCAGTTAATCACTCACCTTGGCTTTATACTGTTCAGCAACACTCCAGGTGGTATATATGCACCTTTTCAGTTTGTTTACCAAGTAGAATAAGAAGAATCAACGATTTGAACATATATATATAGCCCTCAATGGCCCTGCCCATGGTGTCACAGAATACATTATGGCAAAGATGTGCCTTTATCAACTTAATGATTTAATGTCTCTATGTATGCCTGTTTTGGTTTGGTTTGGTGTGTTATTTTTATCTTAGCGGTATGAATGACTATGTGTTTTGAATTAAAGTGTTTTGGATATGGCAGTCATGATATGGATCTCGGCTATTTACTGTGTTATCCAGAATGAACAAGGCTCGTACCTCTGGCTATGAGCGGGATGTCGGCGCGCACCACACATCACATATATATCAGAGAGCGCCATAGATCTGGACAACACCACTAGTCTCGTGTTTTTTCCTTTCAAGACTCTGGACTTTCAGTGGCTACCCGGTGCCATTACCATTGGATCTCACATCACTTTGTGAGTAACCGTTCTCCTTTGATTAGTCCATCAGTCTGTTACACCATGCATTTTTCAACGATTACATAGCAACTCTGGATAGATGAAGGTCTCATTTTATTCAACAGCTCATATTTACGTCTTAGACCGAAGATAAAGGCCAACAAAGATTTGGTGAGTCACATTGTTGATCGTGATCATTTATTATGGTTCTTAATACATCTACAGTCAATGATAAATGCATGATATTTTTGTTGTCTTGGATAGTAGGTAATTGAGGATGTTTGTTAGTTAGGTATGGGCTAATCTCGGTTAACCCTAAAATCGTGCGTAATTTGGTCAGATGCTCGATAACACATTTGCGAAGTTGTAAACGGAAACTCTCAGCCCTTTCTGATAATTTCACTTTGTTTATCATCCGTGTTTTGCACACGCATTGCAGTGAAGAGTGTCAACATGGAATTGTGCAGAGTATGTTTACATGCACACAATTCTACCATTATTGTGAATACTGAGATTAAATATGCTTATAAAGGTTTTGTTATTTCAGCCAGTAGTTTTTGAAAGAGAACTGAGAGGTAAAACGGCTCCCTGAAAATTGTACACAACTTCCTTGATACACGTTATGTTCATTTTTTTTTTTAACAATATGTTACCAATTTGTAAGTATTATTAAGATCCCGTTCAATTCTTTAATATAATAGTTCAATTAAAGTTTACTTGCTTACCAGAATACATTGTCTCTTACGATCCAGTTTACGTGGAGATGTCTGATAATCAGGCCAACTTGATAGAACTTAGATAAATTCAGAAAATCACCAATGAAAATAAATCTTCTATCACAGCGACCATATTGTAGCGATCCTCGCTATATGGCCATTTTACAATTCCCACCAAGTGGGTTATTGGTCAGATGTGTAAGGTGTTTGCCTTTCATGGAAGCAACCTGGTTTGCTCTCCTGCCTCACTGTTTGCTACATTGGTGTCAGAAGGGGAATGGTGAGGCCATTTTATTTTTATATTGTTATTTTACCGTTATTTTACCAGTAGTTGACTGAGAACAGTTCGCATTTGCAGCAACGACCTGGGGAATAGTTACAGGGGAGAGGAGGGGATGAATGAGCAATTGTAAACTGGGGATTATTGGTGAACCTGTGATGGTTGAGGGCCAGATTGGGAATTTAGCCGGCAACCGGGTTAACACCTACTCTTACGGTAGTGCCATGGGATCTTTAATGACCTCAGAGAGTCAGTGAACCCGTTTAACGTCCCATCCGAAGACGGCACCCTACACAGAGAGTGTCCCAATCACTGCCCTGGGGCATTGGGATCTTTGTTTAGACCAGAGAAAGAGTGCTCCTACTGGCCTCCAACACCACTTCCAGCAGCACCTGGTCTCCCATCCAGGGAGCTGACCAGGACCAACCTGCTTAGCTTCAGAAGCAAGCCAGCAGTGGTAATGCAGGGTGGTATGCTGCTGGCCATTGGGAACACATGGTCTGAATAAGGTGGCTGAGTCATCGAAGCACAAGGGACATTCCTTCCTGTTCGGAGGGTGCAGTGTAGCAAATACTATTGCTACCAATCCCACCAAGTGGGTTAACGCTATTGGGGCGATGCCTAAGGTTTATGTCTAGGTGGTTTACTTTTCATGCCAGCGCTCGGGGACTATTAATTTTCATCTGAGTACGGACATTAAAACTA
>NW_019943410.1:10508-42602 GCF_002910315.2 Salvelinus sp. IW2-2015 | reverse complement strand
CGGATTCATGGCTTGATATTAGCCCTACACATTTGTGAGAGGTAAGACGTTATACACATCAAGTTCAAGTTGTGTCATATGCGCAGGATACACATGGTGTACACAGTCCAATGAAATGCTACTAGCATTCCCTCTCGATAATGAACAACAATAAGAAATAAGTAAAAATTAAGCTCAATTGAACAAAATAAACATTTTCATAAGTATAAATACAGGAAGACACTCAATAATTTACAGTACAATATTTACACGAGTGTCGGGGAAAGAGTATTTGGAGAGCAAAGTGTTTAAATTGTGCAGTGTTTAGCAATACCAAAACATGCTCTGCTAGGAATGGTACTTTCTCAGCTCCTGCAAGACAGATTGTATGCTACACCACGCAATGCATATATAACACTAACACCCAAATCAGGTAGGCCTATAGGCAGCACAATATATCAGATTGCCATACAATACAACTTCTGTAAACACTGTTATTAAACTAATTCTCTAAACACTTCATTCCAATGCAGGTGAATGTGTATGGATTTGGGAAAGACAGAAATGGGAACTGGCACCACTACTGGGAAACACTAACCAATAAAAAGCTCAAGACTGGACCACATCCTGGAGACTATGAGTACAATGTCACTAGAAAGCTCTCGGAAATACACAAACTTGAGATATATAAGGGATGGTGATAATCATTCATCCAGATTATTAACGGATTTGCTTCAGAAGTCCCATTTTTTAAATATTGAACAATTTATTTCGACTTAGTCTGTCGAGCACTACATTACATCTTAGAAACACCATTCACACTTTTAAAACGTGTAGATCGGTCTGTATAAACTTGCTTTGATAACATTTATACTTTTAAAACTTTTTTTGACCTTTTAAAAAAACAATTCTACTTTTTGGGGGATTTCTTCCAAATTCCAAAGCTACCATTGTTAAAAACTCCCATGACTTCTAACATTCTAATCACAATAATGTAACACAAATCAGCGAAATTGAGAGCTTTTACCAACAAGTTAGATAAAAATTTAGGCTGCTTCTCTGCTATTCAAATCTGGAATCAGATTCGAAATATCTTCCACCAATCATACTATACAGCTCTTTTAAGCCCGGTTCAGATACAACAGCCAAAATAAGGAAAGACGAGAAGAGACGAAACTAGCCAATTGTAGAATTTTGTGTTGTGGGTACAAAATGGTTTGTTTACAGATTAATGCTATGTAAATGCTTGAGTTGAATAGTACTAGTCACTGGTCATTTTTCACACCTGTCCAGTAACCTCTTTACATACCACACAGAGGAGTGATTTATTAATTGCCATTATCTGTCGGGCACTTAAAGCCTAGCCGGGTGGAAACATAGTTTCCTCTGGTTAGGCTTTAAAGATCCCATGTCTCCTCTATTTTAGACATACAGTGCATTCAGAAATTAATCAGACCCCTTGACTTTTTCCACATTTTTATGGAGTCTTATTCTAAAATGGATTAATCGTTTTTTCCCCCTCACCAATCTACACACAATACCCTATAATGACAAAGCAAAAACAGGTTTTTAGAAATTTAAAAACTGAAATATCACATGTACAGAAGTATTCAGACCCTTTACTCAGTACTTTGTTGAAGCACCTTTGACAGTGATTACAGCTTCGCGTCTTCTTGGGTATGACTTTATAAGCTTGATACACCTGTATTTGGGGAGTTTCTCCCATTCTTCTCTGCATATCCTCTCAAGTTCTGCCAGGTTGGATGGGGAGTATCGCTGCACGCTATTTTCAGGTCTCTCCAGAGATGTTAGATTGGCTTCAAGTCCGGGCTCTGGCTGGGCCACTCAAGGACATTCAGAGACTTGTCCCAAAATATCTCCTGCGTTTGTCTTGGCTGTGTGCTTAGGGTCGTTGTCCTGTTGGAAGGTGAACCTTCCCCCAGTCGAGGAGCAGGCTATCATCAAGGATCTCTGTACTTTGCTCCGTTCATCTTTCCCTCAATCCTAGCTCGTCTCCAAGTCCCCACATCTTGATGCTACCACCACCATGCTTCACCGTAGGGATGGTCCAGGTTTCCTCCAGACGTGGACGCTTGGCATTCAGTCTAAAGAGTTCAATCTTGGTCTCATCAGACGGTCTGAGAGTCCTTTAGGTGCCTTTTGGCAAACTCCAAGCGGGCTGTCTAGGGCCTTTTACTGAGGAGTGGCTTCCATCTGGCCTCTCTACCATAAAGGCCTGATTTGGTGGAGTGCTGCAGAGATGGTTGTCCTTCTAGAAGGTTCTCCATCTCCACAGAGTCACCTCCCTGACCAAGGCCATTCTCCCCCGATTTCTCAGTTTGGCCGGGCGGCCAGCTCTAGGTAAAACTTTTGGTTCCAATCTTCTTCCATTTAAGAATGATGGAGGCCACTGTGTGTCTTGGGACCTTCAATGATGCAGACATTTTTTGTACCCTCCCCAGATCTGTCTCGGAGCTCTACGGACAATTCCTTCGACCTCATGGCTTGGTTTTTGCTTTGACATGCACTGTCAAACTGTGGGACCTTATATGACAGGTGTGTGCCTTTCCAAAAAATCATGCCCCAATCAATTGAATTTACCACAGGTGGACTCCAATCAAGTTGTAAGAAACATCTCAAGGATGATCAATGGAAACAGGATGCACCGGAGCTCAATTTCAAGTCTCATAGCAAAAGGTCTGAATACTTATGTAAATAAAGGTAGTTCTGTTTTCAATTTGCCAAAATGTCTAAAAAACCTGTTTTCACTTTGTCATTATGGGATATTGAGTGTAGATTGATTAGGGAAGAAATTAGGTCTGAATACTTTCAGAATCCACTGTATAGTCTGTGAGAATTGGTTAGAACCTGTTCTCATTTGTATTATTTTTCTAAGGAAATGGAGACAATTATCTTCATCTGTTTTGTAAGTTTGCCTCCCCCTTGGAGGGGTAAGCAGCTCTTTGTGTAGATACGTATATAAAAAGGACTGTGTGATTGTAAAATCTTTGAACCCTCTCCGGTATGTCCTGAGAGAGCCTGTCCGGTATGTCCTGAGAGTTCCTTGCTGGTATGTCCTGAGAGTTCCTGTACGTATGTCCTGAGAGTTCCTTTTCGGTATATTAGGTGTTTTTAAGATGCATAGTTTCAGATTTTCCAAACTCACTTTACTCACTTTACTTCATGTGCAGGAGCTTGCAGGAATGTGTAGTCTTGCTGACCATCATTTTCACTTGTCTGACCGCTTGCATGATGACGAGTTTCTCACACGACTGGCCTATCTGGGTGATGTTTTTTCTCACCTGAATGATCTGAATCTAGGGTTACACAGACTTTCCACAACTATATTCAATGTGCGAGACAAATTTGAGGCTATGATTAAGAAGTTGGAGCTCTTCTCTGTCTGCATTACCAAGGACAACACACAGGTCTTTCCATCATTGTATGATTTTTTTGTGTGCAAATGAACTCATGTTTACGGACAATGTCAAACGTGATATAGCGAAGCACCTGAGTGAGTTGGGTGTGCAATTACGCAGGTACTTTCCCGAAACGGGTGACTCAAACAACTGGATTCGTTATCCCTTTCATGCCCTGCCTCCAGTCCACTTACCGATATCTGAAGAAGAGAGCCTCATCGAAATTGCAACAAGCGGTTCTGTGAAAATTGAATTTAATCAGAAGCCACTGACAGATTTCGATGAGGCTCCTGCCTTGGCAAATCGCGCTGTTAAGACACTGTTGCCCTTTGCAACCACGTGCCTATGTGAGAGTGGATTCTCGGCCCTCACTAGCATGAAAACTAAATACAGGCACAGACTGTGTGTGGAAAATGATTTAAGACTGAGACTCTCTCCAATACAACGCAACATTGCAGAGTCATGTGCATTCTTTCAAGCACACCCTTCTCATTAACCTGTGGTGAGTTATTCACAATTTCCAATGAACAAATAAGGTTTTATATGTAAGGTGGTTAAATAAAGAGCAAAATGATTGATTATTACTAGATTATTATTTGTGCTCTGGTCCTATAAGAGCTCTATGTCACTTCCCACGTTGTGACAAAAACTCACACTCAATTCTTATGTTTAATAAATGTGTGGTATAGTGTGTGTGTGACAGGCTTACAATGATGGCAAAAAACAATATTTGAGAGTACGCTGACCCTGATGCTAGATGTGCAGCTGGAGGTTGAATGTTCGAAGGGGTACGGGACTATAAAAACTTTGTGAACCACTGTATTAGAGGCTAAAAAACATGTCAAACATATCAAACCCTCCAAAAAAAAGTCAATTAATTATTATCCACATGATAATTCACATTTCCTGTTGCGATGTACCGGCAGGATAGAACAGCGGCGTCTGGTAAGACAAGGGGTGGCGGACTATGTATTTTTGGAAACAACAGCCGGTGCGCGATATCTAAGGAAGTCTCGAGCTATTGCTCGCCTGAGGTAGAGTTTCTCATGATAAGCTGCAGGCCACACTACCTACCGCGTGAGTTTTCATCTATATTCTTTGTAGCTGTTTTACATACCATCCCAGTCAGAGGATGGCACTAAGATAGCATTGAATGAGCTGTATTCCACCAAAATCAAACAAGAAAACTTTGGCGCTCCTAGTAGCCGGGTACTTTAATGCAGGGAAACTTAAATCAGTTTTACCAAATTTCTATCAGCATGTTAAATGTGCATTCAGTGGGAAAAGACCTCTGGACAACCTATACTCCACACACAGAGATGCATACAAAGCTCTTCCTCACTCTCCATTTGACAAATCTGACCATAATTCCATCCTCCTGATTCCTGCCTACAAGCAAAAATTAAAGCTAGATCAATAAAAAAGTGGTCAGATGAAGCAGATGCTAAGCTACAGGACTGTTTTGATAGCACAGACTGGAATATGTTCCAGGATTCCTCCAATGGCATTGAGGAGTACACCACATCGGTCATTGGCTTCATCAATAAGTGCATCGATGAGGTTGTCCCCACATTGACCATACGTACATACCCCAACCAGAAGCCATGGATTACAGGCAGCATCCGCACTGAGCTAAAGGCTAGAGCTGCCCCTTTCAAGGAGTCGGACTCTAACCCGGAAGCTTATAAGAAATCCCGCTATGTCCTCCGATGAACCATCAAACAGGCAAAGCGTCAATACAGGACTAAGATCGAGTCGTACTACACTGGCTCTGACGCTCGTTGGATGTGGCAAGACCTGCAAACCATTACATAATACAAAGGGAAGCACAGCCAAGAGCTGCCCAGTGACAACAGCCTACCGGACGAGCTAAACTACTTCTATGCTCGCTTCAAGGCAAATAACACTGAAACATGCATGAGAGCACCAGCTGTTCCGGAAGACAGTGTGATCACGCTCTCCGCAGCTGATGTGAGTAAGACCTTTAGACAGGTCAACATTCACAAGGCCGCAGGGCCAGACGGATTACCAGGACATGTACTGCAGGCATGCGCTAGTGTCTTCACTAACATTTTCAACCTTTCCCTGTCCGAGTCTGCCATACCAACATGTTTTAAGCAGACCACCATAGTGCCTGTGCCCAAGAACACTAAGGTAACCTGCCTAAATGACTACCTACCCGTAGCACTCAAGTCTGTAGCCATGAAGTGCTTTGAAAGGCTGGTCATGGCTCTCATCAACACCATCATCCCAGAAACCCAAGACCAACTCCAATTTGCATACCACCCCAACAGATCCACAGATGATGCAGTCTCTATTGCACTCCACACTGCCCTTCCCCACCTGGACAAATGGAACACCTATGTGAGAATGCTATTCATTGACTACAACTCAGCATTCAACACAATAGTGCCCTCAAAGCTCATCAATAAGCTAAGGACCCTGGAACTAAACACCTCCCTCTGCAACTGGATCCTGGACTTCCTGATGAGGCGCCCCCAGGTGGTAAGGGTAGGTAACAACACATCCCCCACGCTGATCCTCAACACAGGGGCCCCTCAGGGGTGCGTGCTCAGCCCCCTCCTATACTCCCTGTTCACTCATGACTGCACGGCCAGGCACGACTCCAACACCATCATTATATTTACCGATGACACAACAGTGGTAGGCCTGATCACCGACAACAACGAGACAGCCTATAGGGAGGAGGTCAGAGACTTGGCCGTATGGTGCCAGGACAACAACCTCTCCCTCAACGTGATCAAGACAAAGGAGATGATTGTGGACTACAGGAAAAAGAGGACCAAGCACACCCCCATTCTCATCAACATGGCTGCATTGGAGCAGGTTGAGAGCTTCAAGTTCCTTGTTGTCCACATCACCAACAAACTAACATGGTCCAAGCACACCAAGACAGTCGCGAATAGGGCATGACAAAACCTTTTCCCCACCAGGAGACTGAACAGATTTGGCATGGGTCCTCAGATCCTCAAAAGGTTCTACACCTGCACCATCGAGAGTATCCTGACTGGTTGCATCACTGCCTGGTATGGCAACTGCTCGGCCTCCGACCGCAAGGCACTACAGAGGGTAGTGCGTATGGCCCAGTACATCACTGGGGCCAAGCTTCCTGCCATCCAGGATCTCTATACCAGGCGGTGTCAGAGGAAGGCCCTAAGAATTGTCAAAGACTCCAGCCACCCTAGTCATAGACTATTCTCTCTGCTACCACACGGCAAACGGTACCGAAGCGCCAAGTCTATGTCAAGGAGGCTTCTAAACAGCTTCTACCCCCCAAGACATAAGATTCCTGAACATCTAGTCAAATGGCTACCCAGACTATTTGCATTGCATTTTCTAATTAAATCATGCTGTTTATGTATAATATATTCCATGCAGGTATTGGTTCTGAATCCTGTGTTCATGAAATATGTTCATGAAGTCTGGCTTGACTATTACGGCAAATACCCCTCCACAGGATTCATGGCTTTGATATTAGCCCTACACATTTGTGACGAGGTAAGACGTTATACATATCAACACACATCAAGTTCAAGTTGTGTCATATGCGCAGGATACACATGGTGTACACAGTCCAATGAAATGCTTACTAGCAGGTTCCCTCTCGATAATGCAACAACAATAAGAAATAAGTAAAAATTAAGCTCAATTGAACAGAATAAACATTTTCATAAGAATAAATACAGGAAGACACTCAATAATTTACAGTACAATATTTACARGAGTGTCGGGGAAAGAGTATTTGGAGAGCAAAGTGTTTAAATTGTGCAGTGTTTAGCAATACCAAAACATGCTCTGCTAGGAATGGTACTTTCTCAGCTCACTACAAGATAGACTGTACGCATATATAACACTAACACCCAAATCAGGTAGGCCTATAGGCTGCATACATGATATATCACATTGCCATACATAAAACTTCTGTAAACTCTGTTATTAAACAAATTCTCTAAACACTTCATTCCAATGCAGGTGAATGTGTATGGATTTGGGAAAGACAGAAATGGGAACTGGCACCACTACTGGGAAACACTAACCAATAAAAAGCACAAGACTGGACCACACCCTGGAGACTATGAGTACAATGTCACTAGAAAGCTCTCGGAAATACACAAACTTGAGATATATAAGGGATGGTGATAATCATTCATCCAGATTATTAACGGGATTTGCTTCAGAAGTCCCATTTTTTAAAAATATTGAACAATTTATTTCTGACTTTTTAGTCTGTCGAGCACTACATTACATCTTAGAAACACCATTCACACTTTTAAAACGTGTAGATCGGTCTGWATAAACTTGCTTTTGATAACATTTATACTTTTAAAACTTTTTGACCTTTTAAAAAAACAATTCTACTTTTTGGGGGATTTCTTCAAAATTCCAAAGCTACCATTGTTAAAAACTCCCATGACTTCTAACATTCTAATCACAATAATGTAACACAAATCAGCTAAGTTGAGAGCTTTACCAACAAGTTAGATAAAAATTTAGGCTGCTTCTCTGCTATTCAAATCTGGAATCAGATTCGAAATATCTTCCACCAATCARACTATACAGCTCTTTTAAGCCCGGTTCAGATACAACAGCCAAAATAAGGAAAGACGAGAAGAGACGAAACTAGCCAATTGTAGAATTTTGTGTTGTGGGTACAAAATGGTTTTGTTACAGATTAATGCTATGTAAATGCTTGAGTTGAATAGTACTAGTCACTGGTCATTTTTCACACCTGTCCAGTAACCTCTTTACATACCACACAGAGGAGTGATTTATTAATTGCTCATTATCTTTCGGGCACTAAAGCCTAGCCGGGTGGAAACATAGTTTCCTCTGGTTAGGCTTTAAAGATCCCATGTCTCCTCTATTTTAGACATACAGTGCATTCAGAAATTAWTCAGACCCCTTGACTTTTTCCACATTTTGTTATGTTAGTCTTATTCTAAAATGGATTAAATCYTTTTTTCCCCCTCACCAATCTACACACAATACCCTATAATGACAAAGCAAAAACAGGTTTTTAGAAATTTAAAAACTGAAATATCACATGTACAGAAGTATTCAGACCCTTTACTCAGTACTTTGTTGAAGCACCTTTGACAGTGATTACAGCTTCGCGTCTTCTTGGGTATGACTTTATAAGCTTGARACACCTGTATTTGGGGAGTTTCTCCCATTCTTCTCTGCATATCCTCTCAAGTTCTGCCAGGTTGGATGGGGAGTATCGCTGCACGGCTATTTTCAGGTCTCTCCAGAGATGTTAGATTGGCTTCAAGTCCGGGCTCTGGCTGGGCCACTCAAGGACATTCAGAGACTTGTCCCAAAATKWCTCCTGCGTTGTCTTGGCTGTGTGCTTAGGGTCGTTGTCCTGTTGGAAGGTGAACCTTCACCCCAGTCTGAGGAGCAGGCTATCATCAAGGATCTCTGTACTTTGCTCCGTTCATCTTTCCCTCAATCCTAGCTCGTCTCCAAGTCCCCACATCTTGATGCTACCACCACCATGCTTCACCGTAGGGATGGTTCCAGGTTTCCTCCAGACGTGACGCTTGGCATTCAGTCTAAAGAGTTCAATCTTGGTCTCATCAGACGGTCTGAGAGTCCTTTAGGTGCCTTTTGGCAAACTCCAAGCGGGCTGTCTAGGGCCTTTTACTGAGGAGTGGCTTCCATCTGGCCTCTCTACCATAAAGGCCTGATTGGTGGAGTGCTGCAGAGATGGTTGTCCTTCTAGAAGGTTCTCCCATCTCCACAGAGGTCACCTCCCTGACCAAGGCCATTCTCCCCCGATTTCTCAGTTTGGCCGGGCGGCCAGCTCTAGGTAGAAACTTTGTGGTTCCAATCTTCTTCCATTTAAGAATGATGGAGGCCACTGTGTTCTTGGGGACCTTCAATGATGCAGACATTTTTTGTACCCTTCCCCAGATCTGTCTCGGAGCTCTACGGACAATTCCTTCGACCTCATGGCTTGGTTTTTGCTTTGACATGCACTGTCAACTGTGGGACCTTATATAGACAGGTGTGTGCCTTTCCAAAATCATGCCCAATCAATTGAATTTACCACAGGTGGACTCCAATCAAGTTGTAGAAACATRTCAAGGATGATCAATGGAAACAGGATGCACCGGAGCTCAATTTCAAGTCTCATAGCAAAAGGTCTGAATACTTATGTAAATAAGGWAGTTCTGTTTTCAATTTGCCAAAATGTCTAAAAACCTGTTTTCACTTTGTCATTATGGGYTATTGAGTGTAGATTGATTAGGGAAGAAATTAGGTCTGAATACTTTCAGAATSCACTGTATAGTCTGTGAGAATTGGTTAGAACCTGTTCTCATTTGTATTATTTTTCTAAGGAAATGGAGACAATTATCTTCATCTSTTTTGTAAGMTTGCCTCCCCCTTGGAGGGGTAAGCAGCTCTTTGTGTAGATTACGTATATAAAAGGACTGTGTGATTGTAAAATCTTTGAGACCCTCTCCGGTATGTCCTGAGAGAGCCTGTCCGGTATGTCCTGAGAGTTCCTTTCTGGTATGTCCTGAGAGGTCCTTTCTGGTATGTCCTGAGAGTTTCTGTCCGGTATGTCCTGAGAGTTTCTGTCCGGTATGTCCTGAGAGTTTCTGTCCGGTATGTCCTGAGAGTTTCTGTCCGGTATGTCCTGAGAGTTCCTTTTCTGTATATTATGGTGGAAATTACAAGATATGTTATAATAATTTTATTGCATTAAATAGTTGTTTTATGCAACAGAATAAGGGGTTGTTAGAACGCTCATCTGTGTGTGTTCTACTGTTGATGGGCCTCTGGGAGATAACACTGACAGGAGATTTACAATGTCTTTTGGGTGATAAAACCTAAAGAGACCGCATTCCAGAGCATGAGTTAATGTTTCTGTTCCATATGGTACCAGGGAGAGATGARCCCAGGGCCAGACCCTGGTCTCTACACAAAGATAACTGCTTTTACAGCAGATACTGTCTGCTGTGAATTATAGGTATCTTTCATACAAATCTTAACCTTGTGACCCATTGGGCTCATTGGGTGATTCGTCAACCAGCCATCGTTATCGTAGAGCACTCAATCAATTCACTTTATATGTGTGCGTTGTATTGACCTGCTCCCTTATTATTAAGTGAATAAATATTTAGTTTAAGTATAACTCTGACTTGTGTGATAAGTTTGTCTCTCCTCATTTGATAGTAAAGAAATGAACCACCACAATATCATGAGAATTCCTTTCCGGTATGTCCTGAGAGTTACTCTCCGGGTTCATCCTGAGAGTTACTCTCCGGGTTCATCCTGAGAGTTACTCTCCGGGTTCATCCTGAGAGTTACTCTCCGGGGTTTCATCATGAGAGTTACTCTCCGGGTTTCATCTGAGAGTACTCTCCGGGTTCATCCTCGAGAGTTTTACTCCCGTCCTGGTTCTGCTTCTATCCTGAGGTTACTCTCGGTTATCGAGAGTTCCCGTTAATCTAGGTGCTTCTTGCAATTGCTTCAAATAACTCTTATTTAATGAGTCTGCCTGATTCCTCAAACAGTTTTCCTCAACAGTGTTGTAGAACAGCTGACTAAAGACGAGGCATTCAGATCAACAGGATGGCCGAGACGCGTTTCCCACGTTAATGGTGCACTCTTTACAAGTTAAGTGAAGGAAACTTTGAAAGCAAAGTTTTAGCAAGCAAGTGCATAAAATACATGCACCAAAACAAGGACACACATGTGACTTGTCAGATAAATTATCAGCTAGACTAGGATACCTAATTGCACACAAAATGGGGCTAGCTATGTATCTGTTTGGCTAGTAGCTAGCGGCTTGGCTTAAGACAGAACGTCAGCGCGCAGTTCTCTGATTGAATAAACGGACTCACTCATCGCAAGCATTTGGCTAGAATGTGACATGCTGCACTCTTGGAAACTCCAGCAGCCGACATGAGAGCCGTCTAAAACTAGAACCGTTCAGAATCCAAGCCATACTTCGTTAAAACACAAAATAAAACCCATCTCGCTCGGCTGTTGTATCTGACCAGGCTTTAGATAGCCGCCCACCCCCCCCGCCCAAAAAAATAAAACGATCAGAAATGCAAGGAAGGCTTTATCGTTGGGCTTTTTACAGAAATGTTTGTCGATCTCTATGGGATCTCCTGTGGTCAATTGTATCTGTCAGCAATGAAACCGCTTCTCCAAATACTCGATTGCCAAAAGGGTTTTATGTGTCTATTTCATTGGTTTTCATCCCCACACAGGCCTGTGACACTTGTGGAGATGTGGCCTGGGCTAATCAGGTTACTGTTAACTTAGTATCGTTTTGAATTGGTCAATGGTGGTTGGTTTTGGTTTGAAAATGTTACACCTTCAGATTTTATAATGGAAATGAAGGTCTGTTGTTTCTCTCTTCTTATCATGTATGACATTTTCTTATTGTCTAGGCTCTGACGCTAGTAGGCATCTCTTTGTTCATGCTTTGTCTTGTAAATTTACCTTGGGATTTATCCCTCAAATTATGTTTTAATTAATGTCAGTATTGCCTTGGTTAACTTAAGCTTTATACCTTGTATGGGAATCCATTATTTGGAACAAAGTTTATTATTAACACTTGCTTTGAAATGAGCTTCTCAGACCCTTTCTTGATCTTAGTCAGCTAAACACATAAATTTGATTACACATCGTTTTACTATAATGTTAATTGAGTCAGAATATACTTTGTAAAATACTTAGTTAACATATTCATTACATTGTCTTTATTATAGGAGCATGAAGTGTATATATATGATCATACACAGATCCAATCCCCACTCACAGTTCTACAAGCCCTTCAAATCCCTGGAAGGAATTGTGGGAGGTAATACAGGGAGAAGCAAGGATTTCCTTTACAAAAAGTATAATGCAGTCAATGGCTTTTTTCGCAGAGGATGCTGATTTTCATTTCCTCCTCACTTTTGGTCATTGCTATGGGTGAGAATAGGAAGAGTACACTCTCGAAGTCTCTAAGGGTGGAAGTATATACAGGGGGAGAACAAGTTGTTGATTACACTGCTGACAATTGTCGCAGGTTTTTCTACTTATAAAGATGTGAGGTACTTAATTTATCAAGAACAGCTTCAACTGTGAGAGAAGGAATCGGTAAAACAAAAATCCAGAAAATCAGCATTTGATGATTTTTAAGGTAATTAATTTGCATTTTATGCATGACATAAGTATTTGCATCAGCTAACAGAACTAGTAAAATTCCGGCTCACAGAACCCTTAGTTTTTTTTAGAAAGGCCCTCCTGTTCTCCTACTCTTACTGTAATTAACTGCACCTGTTTGAACTCGTTACCTTGTATAAAAGACCCTGTCCCACACACTCAATCAACAGACTCCAACCTCTCCACATATGGCCACGACCTAGAGAGCTGTTGGTAAGGACAATCAAGGGATAAATTTTGTAGACCTGTACAAAGGCTGGGATGGGCTAACAGGACCAAGCCAAGCAGTTGGTGAGAAGGCAACAACTGTTGGCAGAAAAAAAAAAAAAAAAAAAAAAAAAAAAAAAAAAAAAAAAAAAAAAAAAAAAAAAAAAAAAAAAAAACAATTATTAGAAATGGAAGAAGTTCAAGATGACGGTCAATCACCTCGGTCTGGGGCTCCACTGCAAGATATCATTCGTGGGGCATCAATGATCATGAGGAATGTGAGGGATCAGCCTCAGAACTACCACGGAAGGACCTGGTCAATGAACCTGAAGAGCAAGCTGGGACCACAGTTCCAAAGAAAAACCATTAGTACACACTACGCCGTATGGATTAAAATCCTGCAGCGGACGCAAAGGTCCCCCTGCTCAGCCAGCGCAATTCCAGGCCCGTCTGACAGTTTTGCCAATGGACCAATCTGGATGATCCGAGTGAGGGAATGGAGAAGGTCATGTGGTCTGATGAGACAAAAATAGAGCTTTTGCTCTAAACTCACACTCGCCGTGTTTGGAGGAATAAAGGATGAAGTAACAACAAGAACACCATCCCAACCGGTGAAGCATGGAGGTTGGAAACATCATTCTTTGGGGATGCTTTTCTGAAAGGGGACCAGGACGACTGGAAAAACACGTATTGAGGGGAGGATGGATGGGGGCCATGTATCGCGAGATCTTTGACCACAACCTCCTTCCCTCAGTAAGAAGCATTGAAGATGGGTCGTGGCTGGGTCTTCCAGCATGAAACGGACCCGAAACACACAGCCAGGGCAACTAAGGAGCTGGCTCCGTAAGAATAGCATCTCAAGGTCCTGGGAGTGGGCCTAGCCAGTCTCCAGACCTGAACCCAATAGAAAATCTTTGGAGGGAGCCGAAAGTCCGTATTGCCCAGCGACAGCCCCGAAAGCCTTCGAAGGATCTGGAGAAGGTCTGTATGGAGGAGTGGGCCAAAATCCCTGCTGCAGTGTGTGCAAACCTGGTCAAGAACTACAGGAAACGTATGATCTCTGTAATTGCAAACTAAGGTTTCTGTACCAAATATTCAGTTCTGCTTTTCTGATGTATCAAATACTTATGTCATGCAATAAAATGCAAATTAATTACTTAAAAATCATACAATGCGATTTTCTGGATTTTTGTTTTAGATTCCTTCTCTCACAGTTGAAGTGTACCTATGATAAAAATTACAGACCTCTACATGCTTTGTAAGTAGGAAAACCTGCAAAATTGTCAGTGTATCAAATACTTGTTCTCCCCACTGTATGTGGTCAGTTAATAATACAACAGAACATGTTTAACTGAAAATAAACATACAAATACTTAACATACATAACCTGTTGCTGCTTATGACTCAGTCAGGGCTGTGGACTGGAGATAGATGACTGCTCTCTCATCCATTTACTCCTGAACCTGAATGAACTTAGGCTCTGGCAAAGTGCAACTTTGCAGGTTTAGAGAAGGGCCACCTGCACATTTTCTGCAGTTATCTTGTCTCCTGATAAGGTGTGCTTAGATAGCAGATGATAAAACACAGGGCGGTGGCCAGGTTCAGAGAGTTTTAGTGAGTTTAGAAAGAGGCTGGGTGTAATTAAGTGAGTCTGTTCTTCCCCTTCTCTTTCCCTGTACTTCAGACTCATGCCCCTTGTAAAACATGTCAAACATTCTATATACCAGGTTCACATAGGGTTTTTCAGTATATTTCTCTTCAGGAGAACTTACAAGTGTTCAACCAAAATTCAGACAATAGACACTTCAGTAAATTAAATGTTTGTGGCCTTTTAAAGTGCATCCTTTCTAACCATGACGAACCTACTAAACCCAAATAGGAAAACTCCACACAATAAATCAGGCATGGTATTAACACCACTAACAAATATTCATAAGTATTGATGGGTGGGGTGTGTGTGTATGCAGGTGTCTGTGTGGTAAAACGTAGAACAAAAACAACAAATGGCCAGGCCTTACATCATTTGGATGCTCCCTTAACAGCCGGATCCGGGTACCTTATTACTTTATAGTACTGCAGAGTCTCACTAACTGCTCTCCCAAGGCCCCTGCATCAGGAAGCTTTTCAAAGGGAGAGATACAGAATCATTGTTAAACTNTTTCAAAGGGAGAGATACAGAATCATTGTTAAACTCATCAGAAAACTTGGTAGTGGACATTCCATCAGTCCTGGAAGAGAAAATATACATGTACTTAGTTATCACTATGCTACATCTTAATCAGTCCTCACCAGTCTCAATCTTAATCAGTTCTAAAAATGCAACATTCAGTATTACTATGCCTATATGTACCATCCTCCCCTATTGAAACAAGCTTACTGCATTTTGGGCAGGAAGCCTTGATAAAACCATGTGTATATGATCATACTGGAGACACATCAGGTGATACTGGGTCCCTTTAAGCAAAATAGGCATCTTTTAAAGTAAACAATCCCAAAGTCCCTTTCTTGTAATCGTATCATCTAGACCTGTTGCATTTACGTATGGCTTGTGTTCTGTACTTTCTGTCCCTGGGACATCAACTAGTCAAAATAGGAACACATCTGCTAGCACCTTCAAACAGTTGGCGCTGGCTTATCAGCTCTTTCTTTTTTTCCACAGCCCTGGTTATAAAAACATTTATTTGTATCTATTTCAATAGTGGACAGCGTTCCACGTAATGGAAACAGATTATTGGTGTAGATGACGTTACCTTCTTACTTAAATCACTGGTGTTATTCACACTATCGAATTGAGAAATAATAATTGGAAATAGTAAAAAATGTATCTTATTAAATTATTCAGACCTCTGTTCCAAAGTTTCCCACTGCGTCCCTTACAGCCAGAGTTCAGTGAGTACCACTCTTATCTATGGGTCCACAGGAAGCTTATCTTTAACCTAAACACCAGATGGCAGTCTCTAATCAGTCCCATGGCTCAATCCCTCTGTTCGTCACGTGACCTTGTATTGCAACCTTAGTTTCTTCAAATTACTTGGATATTGCATTATTAGACTGCTATCTGAAAGCCCCTAATAACGTATTACCATTCACATACTGTCAACACTTATTCAATTTGACATCAACTGACAGACCATGAGTACCATGAATCTTTCCATTCTACTTTTGTCATCACTGTCTTTGTTACTTTCACTGTTCTCCATATCTGTTTCCTTCAACTAGGACCTTTTACTTTCTTCCCAATAAGAAAACCCTCTCAACCACTACTGCTAATACACATGGGTCACTCTCAAACAATGTTTTGCTTTTACCACTACTGTAAGATTTAAAAACAAACAAAACAAACATGATAACGTCTGTTCACCGGGATGCCATTGTCCACTTTAACTTTCACCTTATTTGAAAGCATTGTTTGCATTTTAGTCTACCCTAATGATGTTACTCTAAATATATATGACCAATTTCCATTGGATGTTCACTTTCTGCTTCACACTCATTAAATGTCTATTTTGAGATTAACATGTAATGCGCTGAAATTCTAAAATACATTGGCCAATTCAGAAGGGGAGAGATACACTTTGGAGGGAACTTCCCTTTTAAGGTACTGTAGCTCTAGAGACTAGACAGTTTCTTTCTAGGATCAACATGTATTATATCTTGGCTAGCACTGTCTATCAGCCTGCTGCCATTGGAGTGCTCTGTCCATAATGAGTCTGGCACCTGAGACAGAATAGACTGAGACAGAGACAGTTTCTACTCCGTCTCGGGGAGTGGTTACATTTTGCCCACTACTCACGAATAGGTTCAGAGCTTCATTGTTGGGGATATCAAGAAAAACTCCATCACTACAATACATTGTAGCCTTAAGTTTTATGTACAAGTCTCAACCTAGCAAGTTAAATGGTTGAGTGGGTGAATACAGAAAACAATGTTCAACATTCATTGGTCCTATTGAATAGGGCATTGGTTTTGCTTCTAAATGTATTACTGGGGTGGTCTTCCTTTAATTCTTGAGGAAGGCTCTGATTTAACATGGCAATTCTATATTTCGTTGGGACTTGTTTTAAAACCATAGAACATGTGCCAATCTCTGTCTGACACTCTAGTTCCCAGACCCTCTAGACAGTCATTTAACCGTATCATTATCACATGATCCGTAAGGGCACCACTGAACATTTCTCAGAATGCTTTTCACACCACTTATCATCTCTCTTTATCCAACTACGTCTCTCAGCCCACACAATTATATCCGTCCACGGGTCTATCAAATCTCTCTTTATCCAACTACGTCTCTCAGCCCACACAATTATATCAACTTCATTAACCGTACCTTCAATGCAGGCCAACCGATTCCTACTGTAAAGTAGTCTAAACTATGTATATTCAACGTAGGCTATCTGATTCCTACTAATAAATATAGTATCACAATTACAGTCAACCTTTCCCCTATGACCAACCTAACAATTACAGTAAACTTTTCCCCTATTACCAATCTAACAATTACAGTCAACCTTTCCCCTATTACCAACCTAACAATACAGTAACAATTTCCCCTATTACCACTCATAACAATAAGCAGTCCGTTTCCCCCTATACGCAACCTACAATTACAATCAACTTTCCCATTGACAACCTAACAATAACAGTCCACCTTTCCCTATTACACTAAAACATTACCAGTCATCATTCCCTTTACCAACCCTAAGCTTTACAGTCCAACCTTTCCCTATTACGAACCTACATACAGTCAAGCTTTCCCCTATTCCAGACTAACAATTACAGTCAACATTTCCCATAATGACGGCAACCTAAATCAGTACTTTCATTCAGAGTCAACACTTAGTCCACCCTATTCACCTACAATTCAGTCACCTTTCCACTGATGACGAACCACAATTACAGTCACTTTCCCCTATTACCGAGCTAACATTAACAGTCAACCTTTCCCTATTGACACCTAAAATTTCTAGCAACCTCTTCGCCCTAGTCCATCGCTAAGAATTAACAGTCATACCTTTCCCTGATGTACCAACCTAACAATTACAGTCAACCTTCCGCCATTCCATCCAATTACAGTACTTCCACTACCAAGCTAACAATTACAGTCAACCTTTCCCTAGACCAAACCTAACAATTAACAGGTCAACTTTCCTCATATGACCACCAACATACAGTCAACCGTTCCTTCCAACCTATATTCCCTATAAACTACAATTAACAGTCCAACTCCCTGTAATTATCTTCAACCTGTCTGTCACGTTCCCTGAACCTGGTTTTCTGTTAGTTTTTGTTGTGTGAGCGCTGTAGGACGTGAGTTTGGGTGGCAGTCTATTGATTTCTTTTCTATGTTGGTGGTACCTCAATATGGTTCCTCAATTAGAGCAGTGGTTTCATAACTCCTCTGATTGAGAGATATATTAAGGTAGTGGAGGTCAACTTGTTTGTTTTGGTGGTTGTCTCCTTGTTTAGTGTCTGTCTATGTTGCACCATACGGGACTGTTCGGTTTTGTTTGTTCATTTTCTTCGTTCGTTTTTTATGTAGTCATTTCCCTGTTCATGCGTTCTTCGTGTTACATGTAAGTTCTTACGTCAGGTCTGTTACATTCGTTTGTTATTTGTTAGTTAATTCAAGTATAGTTGTTTTTTGTCTTCGTTGTTTGTCGTGTCTAAATAAATATCATGTCTAAGTATCACGCGCGTCTTGTTCAATCCATGTCCTCTCTTCGAATGAAGAGGAAGAGGAGAAACCGTTCACCTTCTCCTTACTTTTACCAATTTCATTAAACAAATCTCTTCCTTACCCTCTCATGTGTGCAAACCGATTATATATATATATACAGTGGGGAGAACAAGTATTTGATACACTGCCGATTTTGGCAGGTTTTCCTACTTACAAAGCATGTAGAGGTGCTGTAATTTTATCATAGGTACACTTCAACTGTGAGAGACGGAATCTAAAACAAAATCAGAAAATCACATTGTTCTGATTTTTAAGTAAATAATTTGCATTTTATTGCATGACATAAGTATTTGATCACCTAACAACCAGTAAGAATTCCGGCTCTCACAGACCTGTTTAGTTTTTCTTTAAGAAGCCCTCCTGTTTCTTCACTCATTACCTGTATTAACTGCACTGTTTTGAACTCTTACCTGTATAAAGACACCTGTCCACACCTCAATCAAACAGACTCCAACCTCTCCAAATGGCCAAGACCAGAGAGCTGTGTAAGAACATCAGGATACAATTGTAGACCTGCACAGGCTGGGATGGGCTACAGGACAATAGGCAAGCAGCTTGGTGAGAAGGCAACAACTGTTGGCGCAATTATTAGAAAATGGAAGAGTTCAAGATGACGGTTAATCACCCTCGGTCTGGGCCTCCATGCAAGATCTCACCTCGTGGGCATCAATGACCATGAGGAAGGTGAGGGATCAGCCAGAACCACACGCAGGACCTGGTCAATGACCTGAGAGAGCTGGGACCACAGTCTCAAAGAAAACCATTAGTAACACACCCATGCCGTCATGGATTAAAATCCTGCAGCGCACGCAAGGTCCCCCTGCTCAAGCCAGCGCATGTCCAGGCCCGTCTGAAGTTTGCCAATGACCATCTGGATGATCCAGAGGAGGAATGGGAGAAGGTCATGTGGTCTGATGAGACAAAAATAGAGCTTTTTTGTCTAAACTCACTCGCCGTGTTTGGAGGAAGAAGAAGGATGAGTACAACCCTAAGAACACCATCCAACCGTGAAGCATGGAGGTGGAAACATCATTCTTTGGGGATGCTTTTCTGCAAAGGGGACAGGACGACTGCACCGTATTGAGGGGAGGATGGATGGGGCCATGTATCGCGAGATCTTGGCCAACAACCTCCTTCCCTCAGTAAGAGCATTGAAGATGGGTCGTGGCTGGTTCTTCCAGCATGCACGACCCGAAACACACAGCCAGGGCAACTAAGGAGTGGCTCCGTAAGAAGCATCTCAAGGTCCTGGAGTGGCCTAGCCAGTCTCCAGACCTGAACCCAATAGAAAATCTTTGGAGGGAGCTGAAAGTCCGTATGCCCAGCGACAGCCCCGAAACCTGAAGGATCTGGAGAAGGTCTGATGGAGGAGTGGGCCAAAATCCCTGCTGCAGTGTGTGCAAACCTGGTCAAGAACTACAGGAACGTATGATCTCTGTAATTGCACACAAGGTTTCTGTACCAAATATTAAGTTCTGCTTTTCTGATGTATCAAATACTTTTGTCATGCCAATAAATGCAAAATTAATTTACTTAAAAATCATACAATGTGATTTTCTGGATTTTTGTTTTAGATTCCGTCTCTCACAGTTGAAGTGTACCTATGATAAAAATTACAGACCTCTACATGCTTTGTAAGTAGGAAAACTTGCAAAATCGGCAGTGTATCAAATACTTGTTCTCCCCACTGTATATATATATGTAATAATAATTATCTTGTTGAAGGCTATCCGATTCCTACTGGCAGGCTACCTGATTCCTGATATCACGTGATTGTAGGTAAACCGATCCCTACGTGTGGGCAAACCGATTCCCACTACTGGAAACACCACTGTGCTCCCATTGATCAATGTTAACCAGACAGATTCATTATTATAGGAAAATAGTTCTGCCAAATTGAACCTCAAAATATTGTGGATGATTATGACAAGAGATCTTTCACTATTAAGGCTCTGCTGGAAAGCAGACAGTCCCTCACAGATATTTTTTTATTAAGGTCTCTTACCTTTTAAAGTTGTGGCCAGAGGGATGTCTGAGTCCAAGCCTAGAGAAACGGATCAGAAAGTCAGGACGCTCTCATCTGGTTCACGGCAATAAATGTTGTGGAAAATTAGATCAGAATATTAGGGCAGAGACTATTTAATTGTATAATAGAAACATATTTAATCAAGCAGCTGCAGATCTACAGTGCAGCCTTATTCAAACATTTATTAAATTGTTTTTTCCCCCTTCAATCTACACAGAATACCCCATAAAAACATGTTCTTAGGAATTTTTGAAAATGTATAAATAGGTTGGATGGGGAGTGTTGCTGCATAGTTATTTTCAGGTCTCTCCAGAGATGTTTGATCGGGTTCAAGTCCAGGCTCTGGCAGGGCCACTCAAGGACATTCAGAGACTTGTCCCAAAGCCCCTCCTGCGTTGTCTTGGTTTTATGCTTAGGGTCGTTGTCCTGTTGGAAGGTAAACCTTCATCCCAGTCTGCGGTCCTGAGCGCTCTGGAGCAGGCTTTTATCAAGGATCTCTCTGTACTTTTCTCCGTTCATCTTTGCCTAGATCCTGACTAGTCTCCCAGTCTCTGCCAGTGAAAGACATCCCCACAGCATGATGTTGCCACCACCATGTTTCACCGTAGGGATGGTGCCAGGTTTCCACCAGACGAGACGCTTGGCGTTCAGGCTAAAGAGTTCAATCTTGGTCTCATCAGATCAAAGTATCTTGTTTCTCATGGTCTGATAGTCTTTAGGTGCCTTTTGTCAAACTCCAAACGGGCTGTCATGTGCCTTTTACTGAGGAGTGGCTTCCGTCTGGCCACTACCATAAAGGACTGATTGGTGGAGTCCTGCAGATATGGTTGTCCTTCTGGAAGGTTCACCCATCTCCACAGAGAAATTTAGAGCTCTGCCCGAGTGACCATTGGGTTCTTGGCCACCTCCCTGATCAAGGGCTTTCTCCCCTGATTGCTCAGTTTGGCCGTGTGGCCAGCTCTAGGAAGAGTCTTAGTGGTTAAAAAATTAGGCCACTGTGTTCTTGGGGACCTTCAATGCTCCAGAAATGTTGTGGTAACCTTCCCCAGATCTGTGCCTCCACAAAGTTCTGTCTCTGAGTTCTATGGACAATTCCTTCAACCTCATGGCTTGGTTTTTGCTTTGACATGCACTGTCAACTGTGGGACCTTATATAGACAGGTGTGTGCCTTTCCAAATCATGTTCAATCTATTGAATTTATCACAGGTGGACTCCAATCCAGTTGTAGAAACATCTCGCCCTGTCATTATAGGGTATTCTGTGTAGATTGATGAGGATTTTTATTTATTTAATCCATTTTAGAATAAGGCTGTAATGTAACAAAATGTAAGAAAAGTCAAGTGGTCTGAATGCTTTCCGAAGGCACGGTTACAGACCTTTGTCCATCCTAAGTGCTAAGTGCTAAGTGCTAAGTGCTAAGTGCTAAGTGCTAAGTGCTAAGTGCTAATTGCTAAGTGCTAATTGCTAATTGCTATATAAAGCAGACAGACAGGCATCGAGGAATTCAGTTACTGTTGGATTGAACGTTAGAATGGGCAAAACCAGTGACCTAAGCGACTTTGAGCATGGTATGATCGTCTGTGCCAAACGCGCTGGATCCAGTATCTCAGAAACGGCTGGCCTCCTGTGTTTTTCACGCACAACAATGTCTAGGGTTTACGGAGAATGGTGCTACAAACAAAAAACATCCAGTCAGTGGCAGTCCTGTAGGTGAAAAACAGGATTATGATTCTCCGCTCTTACAGGAGTAATAAAGGCCTAGTTCACAAATGTTGTGGATTTTTTTTATTGATTTGATTTATCAGGGGGTGCTGCAGCACCCTCAGCACCCCTACTTCCTGCGGCTATGCGCAGACCTCAACCCAATAGAGCATCTTTGGGATGAGAAGGAGCGGGCTGTTGGCAGCGTGAGTGTACCACCGTCCAATCTGCAGCAACTGCGTGATGCCAATGCCATTGTGTCATTGTAAATAAGAATTTGTTGTTAACTGACTTGCCTAGTTAAATAAAGGTTACATTCCTCTTTCTTGTAAAAGATGTGACCCCTTTCACCTGACTTGTTAACACTTCTCCGGTGTTAATAATATTCCTGCTTTAATAGTTTTTTGTTGTTGTTGGTAAACATCAATGTTTACTTATCCATGCTACATGGCACTGTCCGTGTCCGTAAATAAATAACCCACAAGGAATGTTCCTTAGTCAATCTGCTTAGCTTTTAGTTCCATAGCTCTAAATTAGAGCTATGGAATGAAATCCTAGAGGAAAACCTGGTTCAGTCTCCTTTCCACCAGACACTGGGTGATTAATTTACCTTTCAGCAGGACAATAACCTAAAATCTACACTGGAGTTGCTGAGCAAGAAGACAGAATGTTCCTGCTCGACAAATAGTTGTCCAGCAATGATCAACAACCAATTTGACAGAGCTTGAAGAATTTTGAAAAGAATAATGGGCAAATAATGCACAATTAAAGGGGTGGAAAGCTCTTAGAGACTTACCCAGAAAGGCTCACAGCTGTAATCGCTGCCAACGGTGCTTCTACTAAGTATTGATTCAGGGGTGTGAATACTTATGTAAATTAGATATTTCTGTATTTAATTTTCAATCAATTGGAAAATTATGGGGTAATGTGTGTAGATCAGTGAGAAAATAAATATATTTAATCCATTTTGAATTCAGGCTGTAACACAACAAAATGTGGAATAAGTCAAGGGGTATGAATACTTTCTGAAGGCACTGCAGAAAGTTTGAACACCAGGCATGATGTGGCATTCTGGATAAGTTGCAGAGGTTTGATGGCACAAGCGGGTAGCCCAGCCATCAGAGAGTTGCAGTAGTCTAGACGGAAGATGGCAAGCGCCTGGATTAGGACCTGCGCCACTTCCTGTGTGTGGAAAGGTCATACTCTACAGATGTTGTATAGCAGGTCACCAACCTTTTCTGAGTCAAGATCACTTTCTGAGTCAAAATGAAATCAGAGATCTACCTCTCAGATTTTAAAAAATGACTTAAAATCGTAATCCTATGCAACATTAACCAATTGAAAACAGTTCTATACCAATGAGGTTTGTGCAGTGGCTATAGGCCCAATATATTATCACTGCAAATCAAAGTGTATTTGTCATGTGCGCCAAATACAACAGTTTCACCTTGCAGTGAAATGGTTACTTACAAGCCCTTAACCAACAGTGACATTTTTAAGTAAAAAATAGGTGAACAATAGATAAGTAAAGAAATAAAAACAACAGTAAAAAGACAGTGAAAAATAACAGTAGCAAGTCCATGTTATTGCATATTGGCTATTCTTGAATTGCCCTGCCAATCTTGTTCTTCTCAGACCTATGGGGGGTGATTCATGCCAGAATTAAGCCTCATGAATCTACTGATACCTCTTACGGAGTCACCTAACATCTTCCTAGCTCCATAAAATACTGGCATGAATTAACATGGACTGTCAAATCGAGACAAGTTTTTTTTCTAAAGCGTCAAACTGCTGTTGTGTACACGGCAAGACTTACGTGTTAGTTTAAGTGTCCATTTAGTTTATTATTAAAGATCTCACCATGAACGCCTTACAAACATCTACATGAACATGGTTTTGTAAAAAAAAAAATAATAATTGGCCAGAGTAATCTAATCAATTTCATTTGTCGATTTAGCTAAAATAGGCATATCACCTCAATACAAAAATTATTAGCCTAGTTGATTTGCAGCCAGCCACTATTACTGTGTAGATATGCCTATTTCTGAAATCAATATGGACACATGGGCTGCTTTGTTGGTAGAAGCCCTATTCAGGTCTCCAGTGCTGCATTCAAAACAACTCAGAGCTCGCCAATCTCTGACTTCCAACTTCAGTGCGTTCAAGACAACTGGGAACTCTGAAAAAAGGTCATCCAACTCAGAATTCCAATGCAGAAATTTGGGCATCTTTCTCTGACCTGAAAATCACTGATGTAATGATTTGACCAAATGTTTTCCTCAGAGTTCCCAGTGTACCACACGTTTACCGGTTTAACAGACACAATCACTGTCACCATGCAATCCTTAGGCTATACATTTCTGTGGAGATGTCTTATGGTTAAAAGCAGGGCTTGAATTGAGGGGATATGTGAGGATATAGGCCAAACCCTTGTTATAGAGACGAGCAAAAAGCATATTGTACCCCTTGTTTGCTCAGCCTTAGAAAAAACAGCAGCCACGATTATATAAAGCGATCTGGGCTATAACAATGATTAACTATACAATTATTTATGCATAGTCTACTAGCTTATTGAAGGTCTTGCTCACAGGAAAAGGTGGTTGTTTTATTAAATGCTCCGCAATTTAGAATATTAGTGGCAGGCTATGCC
This sequence comes from Salvelinus sp. IW2-2015, assembly GCF_002910315.2. Lineage (NCBI taxonomy): Eukaryota > Metazoa > Chordata > Actinopteri > Salmoniformes > Salmonidae > Salvelinus > Salvelinus sp. IW2-2015. The sequence continues at coordinate 17,687 of NW_019943410.1, read as the reverse complement.
TACGGCAAAAGACCAAAAAGATTCCATCGATATTGATCTATCCAAGTCAAATAGAGCCAAGCAACCAGCATAGCAACGGACGCTTTGGTTCATTACGTAACCCGGTCAGAATTTTGCAAGTTCTAGCAACAGCTCTAGCAACGGAAGCTAGAACTCATCAAATTCCATTGTGACGCAGGGGGGTGACACTTTTTGGCTGGGGGACATTATTTAGCATGTCTTGCCAATTAATGTCCCCCAGCCAAAAAGTGTCCCCCCCCACGTCACAATGGGATTCAATAAACGATTAGCATCCATTGCTATATCAACGGTGTGATGACCTTATGATTCTAATTTTGGAAATCATTACTGCCTAAATTACGTTCTTTTCATCATCGCTATGCAAACAAGGATGATTTCTGTGAAAATTGCAATGTTTAAACAAGTTTTGTGGTTGCAATATTGGAGATAGCTTGGTGAGATCTGACATGCCCCCTGAGCCCACTCAGACACTCTTGACACACATTCCGAATGGGAACTACAAATGTGGCTCATGCGCACAGTGCAATAGATCTATAAAAACATGACCAAGGGAGTAATCTATCTCATCACCTGTTCATGTGGAAAAGCCTACATAGGACAAACAAAAATACAATTAAAACAACGCATAGCTGAAAACCGCAGCTCAATCAGGTGTAAGAACATTGACTATCCAGTAGCAGCTCACTTTGTTGAAGCTAACCATCCAATCTCCTCCCTCAAATACACAGGCATTGAGCATGTTGCTCTACAAAGGAGAGGAGGAAACATTGAGATCCCACTACTACAAAGGGAGGCTTACTGGATATCCTATCTGAAAACATTGACCCCTAGTGGTCTGAAATATTGACTTTGATCTCAGACCCTTCTTATGAAAAATTCTCTATTTTATGAACAAGTCTTATAAATTGATATATTCTTTCTACAGCTTATTAACGTATACCTAATATGTTCCCCCTGTTGAGGATGATTATTATGCATTAAGGTTGAAACAAAAGATCACATGTAACACATATACATGAAATAGAAAACAAGTAAATATGTGAAATTGAAATAAACAATAATGTATGTTGATGCTAATATTATGTACAATATTTAATTATGTTTGTATATGATAACAATAGCCTAATATATTTAATATGCCATAAACTATTGTTTTTTTTAACAGTTTCACTAATTCATCCTAATTAACTTAATCATTATGACACACTCCTCACTATTGTCATTGGTTGCACTAATTGCACTGTTTGTCTACATAACTTGGTTCAAGTATTCATGACATTACCCTGAAGAAGGCACAGTGATGCCGAAACATTGGTGAATACCTAATAAATTACTGTGTGCCATTCTACACCCCCCAAAAAATGTCATGTTTTTTATTCAGCTAATAAAATGAAAACATTGCTTCAAACTACTTTTGGGTACCTTGTTAACATTACAACATGAAATCCATGTCTTACACATTTCTACACACGCAAACGCACAGGTTACAGGTTGATCAGGTATGTATCTGTATCTTAGTGTGTGTCTCTTCACAGACCTCATGGTTCCATAAGGTGTATTTTTACCTGCTTTTTAAATCTGGTTCTACTGCTTGCATCAGTTACCTGATGTGGAATAGAGTTCCATGTAGTCATGGCTCAATGTAGTACTAAGCGCGTCCCATAGTCTGTTCTGGATTTGGGGAATGTGAAGAGAGACCACAAACACACATTTTTCCAGAAGTTTACTAAGGGTTGGTAACAGGCTGATAGGTTGGCTATTTGAGCCAGGAAAAGGGGCTTTACAATTCTTGGGTAGCGGAATGACTTCCCTCCAGGCCTTTAGCTTCCCTCCAGGCCTGAGGGCACACACTTTCTAGTAGGCTTAAATTGAAGATGTGGCAAATAGGAGTGGCAATATCGTCTGCTATTATACTCAGTAATTTTACATCCAGATTGTCAGACCCTGGTGGCTTGTCATTGTTGATAGACAGCAAAAAAATGTCACCTCTTCCACACTGACTTTACGGAATTCAAAAGTATAATTATTGGACGTGTAGTGTCAGCGTTTGTTGCTGTCATGTCATCCCCAAGTCCATACTTGCGTACTATTGTTTGTACAGATGAACGTGGTATCTTGAGTTTGGAAATTGCTCCCAAGGATGAACCAGATTTGTGGAGGTCTACAATTTATTTTCTGAGGTCTTGGCTGATTTCTTTAGATTTTCCCATGATGTCAAGCAAAGAGGCACTGAGGTTGAAGGTAGGCCTTGAAATACATACACAGGTACACCTCCAATTGACTCAAATTATGTCAATTAGCCTTTCAGAAGCTTCTAAAACCATGACATCATTTTCTGGAATTTTCCAACCTGTTTAAAGGCACAGTCAACTTAGTGTATGTAAACTTCTGACCCACTGGAATTGTGATACAGTGAAATAATCTGTCTGTAAACAATTGTTGGAAAAATTACTTGTGTCATGCACAAAGTAGATGTCCTAACCGACTTGCCAAAACTATAGTTTGTTAACAAGAAATTTGTGGAGTGGTTGAAAAAACGAGTTTAATGACTCCAACCTAAGGGCAGCTGATTTCGAGTGTCACTCTAGAGAACCATGGGGGCCAGGAGAGTGTCGGCTCTGGTGCACGTAAAGGGTTTAGGGGCTGCCCCATGCAGGAGGTGCACAGAGATGTAGGGACAGTTCGTCGGCCGCACCATGGAATGCCACGGGTGTGGCGGTGCAGGGACGCTGCTAAATGGTGTAGCTGGTGAAGGGATGCTCAGCTGGTGCAGGGACGCTGCTAAATGGTGTAGCTGGTGAAGGGATGCTTCAGCCTGGTGCAGGGACGCCTGCTAAATGGTGTAGCTGGTGAAGATGCTCAGCTGGTGCAGGGCACGCTGCTAAATGGTGTAGCTGGTGAAGGGATGCTCAGCTGGTGCAGGGACGCTGCTAAATGTGTAGCTGGTGAAGGGATGCTCAGCTGGTGCAGGGACGCTGCTAAATGGTGTAGCTGGTGAAGGGAATGCTCAGCTGGTGCCAGGGACGCTGCTAAATGGTGTAGCTGGTGAAGGGATGCTCAGCTGGTGCAGGGACGCTGCTAAATGGTGTAGCTGGTGAAGGGATGCTCAGCTGGTGCAGGGACGCTGGGGCTCATCCATTGGCGCTGAGTACAATGCTTGAGAACGGCTGGAGGCGGTGGCTCGCCTATTACGGTGGAAAAATGTGGCACTCTGGCCACAACTATCATTGGCAGCTCACTGGCTACTGCTGGAGTTGTTGACTCTCTCCCCCACTGCTGAAGACGATGGATCCCATGGTGTGGCAGGTGGGGAACCCTGGGCGAGGCTCATCGGGGATCTGGAGGCAGGTGCCGGCTGGGCCCCAGAGACGAGGTCAGGTGGTCTCCCACATGGGAAGGGCTGAGGCTTGTCAAAGGCAGGAGGCAGGCGGCCCCCCAGAACTGGAGACAGCAAGCGCTGTCGGACGGACCAGTAGCAGTGGCGTCAGACGGCACGGTTGTGGCAGCGCCAGACGGGCCAGTTGTAGCTACTGAAGTTGCGTCGTCGGACGGACCCGTTGTGTTGATGTCACACGACCCAGTTGCAGCTGCCGAAGTTGCGGTGTTGCCGGACGGACCAGTCGCACCGTCGTCGGACGGGTCATTCCCGCTGTCTCCCTCAATGGTTGATTATTTTGTCATGTTGGTATAAATGATTCGGGAGACAGTCGCAGAAATGCATAATAGCTTTTTTTATTTCACCCAAATTACGGCATGCCGTGTAAGGGCACGGGGACGAAGACCAAATAAACACGTAAGAAAAACACTGGGTTGAATCCCAAACAAAAGAGCGAGGAGTACCTCAAACAAATACACACGCACACAATGATTAACGCACAGGACGAGACCCATAATGATCTGCGCAATCCACAAGGGCACGAAAGCCCAGAACACACAGCACAGGTACTCACTCACACCAACGGACATGGGAACAATAATCGACCAGACCATGGAAACCAAAGGGCACATATATACAAACACTAATCAGTGGGAATAGGGGACAGGTGTGCGTGATGAAAGTTTGTGAGGAATCCGTGACACCTAGCTGAGCAGGGAACTTATAGCCTAGAACTAGTTTAGGCGACAGGTCGTGGCTAAGGCTGGGGGCTGCGAACTGGCTAGAGGCAGGGACTGCACACCAACAGGAGCAGATTACTCAGATCCTAGCGGGACTTGAGACCCAGGGCCTAGAACTAGGGCAGGAGGTTTGGTGTGTAGCACTGAGGGAGCTGACTGCTTGTTGTTTGAGGCTGGGGGCTGTGGACCAACTGAGGGCAGATGCTGCAGACCTAGTGGGGCAGAGAATCAAAAGCCTGTGGACTGGGGGCTGACTAGAGCTATATACAGCAAAACTAGAACGGCTGAAGGCTGGCAGCTTAGTGCTGATAATGATCGGCTTGACAGGGAAACTGACTCTGGACCTGATAGGAAAACTGATTCTGGGCCTGACAGGGGCAACGACTGAGGGCTAGGAGAGCAGTCGAGCTCTGGGACTACTGGAGAAACTGGTACGTTTGAGCCTAGCGGGGCAGGAGCCTGATGACCCACCTGAACTAGGGACTGAGAGCCGACTAATGCTGGAGACAGCAGACCTAGTGCAGCTGGAGACTGAGGACTGAATGCAGACGAGGACTGAGAGCCCAGCACAGGTAACGTGTGGCTTAGCGGGGCAGGGGCTCTAAACCTGGCGGGCTAGGAAACTGCCCACCAAATAAGGCAGAGGGCTGCAATCTGAGCAGGGTAGGTGAAGCGAATGTGGGGCCTAGCTGGGCAGGAAACTGCGGATCTGACGATGAAGTGAATGTGGGGCCTAGCTGGGCCAGAAACTGCGAACTTGAAGGTGAATCGAATGTGGGGCCCAGCTGGGTAGGATACCTAGGGCCTGGCAGAGCAGCAAATTTAGGGGGTACTAGGGCAGGGAACTGTGGACCTAAAACAGTGTACGACTGGGGACCTAGCACTATGGCATGAGTCTGAGAACCTAAGTCAGAACAGTGTGAACCTGAAACTACGGCCAGAGACTGAAGGCCGGGTTACAGACAGAAACTGAGAGCCTACCAAGGGGGCAGGATAGACTGGACCTTCCAGGAAGGTAGGGAACTTTAAACTTACTTGAGAGGCAGGAAACTTAAATCCTATGAGGGAGACAGGGAACTTTAAGCCTGACTCTACCAGGAAGGAGGGAAACACTAACCCCACCAGGAGGGAAGGGAACTCTGACCCCACTGTGGAGGAAGGAAACTCTGACTCTTACCCTACCCCTACTGTGGGGGCAGGGAACTCTGATTCTGACCCTACCGAGGAGGAGGGGCACTCTAATCCTACTGTGTAGGCAGGGAACTCTGACAATAATGTGGAGGCAGGGAACTGGATAACTAGGTCAGCAGGACATCAGAGATGGGTCACCCAGGGTGATGTCTGGCAGGTCCCCTGAGGCGAGGTCTGGAGGTAGCAGGACCCTCGGGCTGGAACTATCACGGTGTTTGCAGGTTGGGCAAGAGAGGCCCCGTGTTCATGGCTGCACTTGACATCTGCAGTAGCTGCAGGCTGTGGCTCCAACCTAGGAGCAGGTTAAAAAAATCCACTGTGGGCTTGGACTCTGGGCCCAGAGCAGGGAGGGGCTCCTGAGGGAGAGCAGGTGGAATCTTTGTGGCTGAATGTTCCAGGGCAGCAGACAGTCAAACCTCAGGCAGCCAAGCATCTGCCTCAACCAGCAGGGGGCCCCCACTGGGAGGAGAGGACGACTCCACAACTACAGCCAGAACGGGCCCCATGACAGTGGCTGACTGTGGAACCATGACTTGAGTGGGAGACTCCTTAACTGTGGCCAGTCGAGGAGCTGGCTGAGGCGAGGTGCAGATCTTGGTGTCGTGGACTGTGCACTCTGGAGTTGTCTTGTCATGATGGGGAGCTGGGCTGCTCTGGAGAACAGAAGCGGACCAGGCGCTCTGGTGGCTTGGGTCAGGGGGACCTAGCAGAAAGTTGGTTGAGGGAGCAGCTGGGCCAGCCAGGGGGGCCTGGAGTGATAACAATCTGTGAAATAGCTGGGCCACCTCGGGACGTCCCGTGGTGGCGAACGCTCAGGCCGGGAGGGCCTGGAGTAGTGTCTCTCAGGGGAGTAGACGGGCCGGCTGTAGTGGGGCTCCCAAGGCGGTGACGTTGGCTCTAGCTGGGGAGGCCTAGAGCGGTGGTGGTCAGGAGAGTAGTGGCGGTAACGGTGCTGCTCATGACGCAGGTACTCATATTCCCTCAGCAGCTCCCAACTGGTGAGGGTGTGGTCACTCCCTGAACACTGAGGAGGCCTGGAGCTGGGCTGGTCAACTGTAGGATGAGAGAGGTGTGTAAAGCCTCACAGCTCATCTTCCTCTGGGAAGCGATGGATTTGTGTGTGTGTTGTGGGTGGTGACAGCAGCTCCATATGGCTTAGGATTGCAGGATAACTCGTCTGCCTCCCGGGGCGCAGAAACAACTCCTCTTTTGGCTACTGGAACATCTTCACTGTAGCCAGGTCAGAACTGTTAGTCGCTAAATCTGGCGAAATGAAGGACCATGTATAAACAGCTAGCTGGAGCTTTCTCAGCAGTCGGTTGTGAATGCCCTCGCCCGCTAGTACTTAATTCATGCTGATATAATTGGTTCTGACTCACTACAGGCTGTCCAGCAAGAACAGTATGAATGCTTCTCAGTCCAGAGTTTTATTACATCTTGGTCACCACCGCACTCTGATTGGTGTAAACCAAGAGGCTGAGACAGACAGTTGAGAAGGGGAGAAATCCCCCTAATGGGACTGTGGGGAAAGTCACAGGCATGGCCTTTTTTACACCCCTGGTCTCCTGAAGGCCTTTTTTACACCCCATGTCTCCTGGAGTCCCTTTTAACACATCTGGTCTTCTGAAGTCCTTTTTAACACACCTGGTCTTCTAAAGTCCTTTTTTACACCCCATGTCTCCTGAAGGCCTTTTTTACACCCCTGGTCTCCTGGATTCCTTTTCTACACCCCTGGTCTCCTGGATTCCTTTTGCTTTTTCTACACCCCTGCGTCTCCTGGATTCCTTTTCTACACCCCTGGTCTCCTGGATTCCTTTTCTACACCCTGGTCTCCTGGATTCCTTGTGTCTA
>NW_019943410.1:0-7392 GCF_002910315.2 Salvelinus sp. IW2-2015 | reverse complement strand
AGAGTTTGTTAGGTTGTCTAGTTATGTCTATGGCTGCCTAGATTGGGTCTCAATCAGAGACAGCTGTCATTCATTTGTCTCTGATTGGGAGCCATATTTAAGGTAGCCATAGGCAGTAGGCTTTTGTGGGTAGTTGTCTTGTTTAACGTTTGTTGCTRGTCTGGGCACGTGCGTTATTTAGCTTCACGATCATTTGTTGTTTTGTTTGTTTGTAATAGTGTTTTCGTTTCATGTTCATCTTCGTTCGTTTAATTAAAAGAAGATGGCTTATTTTCCTCATGCTGCGTTTTGGTCCGTCTCTCCTCCACACGATCGTGACAATACGTCAGAGACTTTTGATATTGCAACCACACAACTCAAATGCTGGTTCACCAGCAGCCTAGGAACGAAATTGCAAACCAATTTTTGGTTGAAGCCCTCAAGAACTGTTGTCCGCTAAAGATTATATTCTGTTTTCATCTGCCAATTTATTTGCTGTCCAGTATCCAGACAACTTTTCCCCAGAGCTTCCTATACAGTTCATCTTTCTGTAACGTGTTGAGGTGAATTAAGGTGAATGAGAGGCTCAATTAAAGTTGTTACAGAACTGCTGTATTTGAAGCACCAGTTTGGCTGACTGTGGAACCACAGTTTCCCTGAAGTTGCTATGGCAATAAAGTGTTTTATACCATCCCTGTAACTGTCACTTCTGCGTAGAGATTGTTTTCTAAACTAAAACTCATAAAGAACTACCTAAGAACCATCAGGCTCTCGATCTGATATGAGCTTTTGAACACCTGAGTAAGCTCCACTCATTGTACTGGCTCCATCGTAGCCTTACATTGACATTTTAGATGCTCTTATCCAGAGCAACATACAGGAGCAGTTAAGGTCCTTGCTCAAGGGCACATAGACAGATTTTTCACCTAGTCGGCTCTAGTGGTGGAAAAAGTACCCAATCGTCATACTTGAGTAAAAGTAAAGATACCTTAATAGAAAATGACTCAAGTAAAAGTGAAAGTCACCCAGTAAAATACTACTTGTAGTATTTGGTTTTAAAGTATTTGGTTTTAAATATTCTTAAGTGTCAAAAGTAAATGTAATTGCTAAAATGTACTTAATTAAGTATCAAAGGTAAAAGTAAAAGTATGTATCATTTAAAATTCCTTATATTAGCAAACCAGACTGAACAATTTTCTTGTTTTTTAATTTACAGATAGCCAAGGGCACACTCCAACAGTCAGACATAATTTACAAATGAAGAATTTTTGTTGAGTGAGTCTGCCAGATCAGAGGCAGTAGGGATTACCAGCGAGGTTCTGTTGATAAGTGTGTGAATTGGACCATTTTCTGTCCTGCTAAACATTCAAAATGTAATGCGTTCTTTTTGGTGTCAGGGAAAATGTATGGAGTAAAAAGTATATTATTTTCTTTAGGAATGTAGTGAAGTAAAAGTAAAAGTTGTAAAAAATATAAATAGTAAAGTACAGATACCCCCAAAAACGACTTAAGTAGTACTCAAAAGTATTTTTACTTAGGTACTTTACACCACTGGTCGGCTCAGAGATTCGACCCAGCAATCTTTCGATTACTGGCCCATCGCTCGTTCTCTGGTTATTTTGTAACGGTAATTACAATGTAAGAAGTATTGTAATGACTCATTGTTACAATTAGCTACAATGTACTTAGAGCAGTAACTCTAACTCTAACAATAGCTAACCCTAAATACAGTTTAAGTACAGCTTAATAATGAGTAATAATGACAATACTTACACTGTAAATAAATTAGCAGTTACACTGTAATAAGGGCATAAATTGCGTTTACGTCCTGAATGTCACACTATTCCCTATATAGTGCATTATAATGCACTATACAGGGAACAGTGTGACATTTGGGATGTAGCCTCTATGTATGCTCAGTGTAGTTGGAAATACACCCTTCTGAGCAGCAAATACCATGCAGATTTGCACCATGGGCATTTTAACCAAACATATATATTTTTTGCAGGTCTTTTGTTTTCCCACATGTACTGATTAATTTCCTTCTCATCATGAAAATATATCAGATACCTTCATCATAACATCCCCAAAAAAAGACAACGTTTTTCTCCAATCTGGCAACCCTCATAAAATCCGACATAGCCTTGAATAAAATGCAGTGGACTAAACAATAAATTGTATAATGCACATGAAAAAGTGGAGCCTTGTATTAAATGCATCATGATGAAAATGGCGTAATGTAGGCTCCACGAAATATATAATGCATTATGAAGAAAATTGTGTACTGTTGCCTACACAAAAAAAGGGTCTTTCTGACCTCAAGTGCATCAGTATCCCAAAATATGAATTGAAATCAAGCATAGAAAACATTATTGGCATTAAATAAAACAACGTAAGGCTACTAGTATATTGTAATTATTTCAGTGACAATCTGGTTGACTAACAATATTGGCTTAACACGTTTGTTTTTTGATACAAATGAATGGGGGACACAAAAAAAAGCAGTGCCGAATCCCATTGCCCATTATGCATTGCTCCAATAACTTTCAGAAGATTGTTCCGAAGTTAACCAAATCTAATGCAATACTTTTTGAAGTTTATTGCAGGAGTTGATTATGAGACTGTGTTGCAAACTGTTTTTAATGTCTTCTTTTTTTGTAAATCACATCCCCATATGGGGTCTTCTTGTAAATCACATGACACCTATTGCTCAATAGTGTATTGCTCAAGCCCTCCCATGCGTTCCAAATGGCACCCTATTCCCTATATGATGCTAAAAGTTTAACCAGGGCCCTGGTTAAACTTTTAGCATCAGAATAGGGAATAGGGTGCCATTTGGAACACACAGAGAATGTTAGAGCAATAAACTATTTTAGTCCTACTGTATCAAGCACTCTGAAAAAAGAAGAAAGGTGTCATGTGATTTACAAGAAGACCACATATGGGGATGTGAGATGTGTTTTACAAAAAAATATGAAATTAAAAACTGCAGATGTAAGATAGGGGGGAAACAATTGTTTGAGGGCTATAAAATGGAACATCAACCCCGGGCTACATCAATCAACAAACCTCTTTGGCACAGACACATCTTTTAATCTGAAAACCTTGACATATGTTTAATACGTACTCTTTAATATGTATTTTGAACTTTGAACTTTGTTACATTTTGTGATTTCTGTCTGATTGACATCCATCTACAAGCTTAAGGTTCCGATGTAGGATCTTAATTTCATCACTCTTTTGTTGCTGAGAATTTAGGAGACTTGTAATGTATTTGAGTTTTGAACAGGCTTCTACAGTTTTTCATTTCCACTTTTGATTTGCCCTAACAAAAAATGTATCAACCCCTACATTTCTTTTCATATTTATAATCCACATAATAATTTACATTTCCTGTTGCTGCAGGATTATTTTCCTGTTGTAGCAAACTGGCTCAAATTAAGAAACCATAATTATACCTGTCTAGGGAAATTATAATTGATTGTTAAAACTTTTAGATTCCGTTTTATGTATACACAGATTGTTTAAAAATATATTGCACTATATTTGTTAGTATTGATATTTTATTGCACCTATAAATTTTTTATTTTTTTTAAGAAGTAAAAACCTACTCTGACAGATGAGGAATTTGTAATGTCAGACAATTTCAGAATAGGTATTCAAAAGAAATGTGGGGGGAAATTCTAAAAACATTGACAGTTAGTGTTTGAAATAAAGTCTAGGTAACTGAGATTTCTAGTCATAGTTTGGGGCTCTTGCTTTTCATAACTTAGATAAGTAGAACCCAACTTTCCCTGCTTTTAGTCCACTTCCTCCTGATATTTAAAATTACAGTGACAGATTTACCAGAATATGACAAAGTTGAAAAGTAACAGTGTTTATCAATTTGGTCTTACTTTCCTGCCTGACGATCATGAGTATGCGTGCAGCCCATGTTATTAAACCTCTGTATAAGCTACAGTTGAAGTCGGAAGTTTACATACACCTTAGCCAAGTACATTTATACTCCGTTTTTACAATTCCTGACATTTAATCCTAGTAAAAATTCCCTGTTTTAGGTCAATTAGGATCACCACTTTATTTGAATAATGTGAAATGTCAGAATAGTTGTAGAGAGAAGGATTTATTTCAGCTTTTATTTCTTTCATCACATTCCCAGTGGGTCAGAAGTTCATACACTCAATTAGTATTTTGTAGCATTGCCTTTAAATGGTTTATCTTGGGTCAACGTTTTGGGTAGCCTTCCACAAGCTTCCCACAATAAGTTGGTTGAATTTTTGCCCATTCCTCCTGACAGAGCTGGTGTAATGAGTCAGGTTTGTATGCCTCCTTGCGCGCACATGCTTTTTCAGTTCTGTCCAACAATTTTCTATAGGATTGAGGTCAGGGCCTTTGTGATGCCACTCCAATACCTTGACTTTGTTGTCCTTAAAGCCATTTTGCCACAACTGTGGAAGTATGCCTGGGGTCATTGTCCATTTGAAAGACCCATTTGCAACCAAGCTATAAAACTTCCTGACTGATGTCTTGAGATGTTGCTTCAATACATCCACATAATTTTCCTACCTCATGATGCCATCTATTTTTGTGAAGTGCACCAGTCCGCCTGCAGCAAAGCACCCCACAATAATGATGCTGCCCACCCCGTGCTTCACGGTTGGGATGGGTGTCTTCGGGTTGCAAGCCTCCCACCTTTTTCCTCCAAACATAAAATGGTCATTATGGCCAAACAGTTCTATTTTTGTTTCATCAGACCAGAGGACATTTCTCCAAAAAGTACAATATTTTGTTCCTCATGTGCAGTTGCAAAGAGTTGTCTGGCTTTTTCATGGCGGTTTTGGAGCAGTGGCTTCTTCCTTGCTGAGCGGCCTTTCAATGTCACGTTCTGACCCTAGTTCTTGTGTTATTTCTTTGTTTTAGTTGGTCAGGATGTGAGTTGGGTGGGTTATCTATGTTTTGTGTTTCTATGTTGGTTTTCTCGTTTGGCCTGATATGGTTCTCAATCAGAGGCAGGTGTTAGTCATTGTCTCTGATTGGGAACCATATTTAGGTAGCCTGTTTTCTGTTGTGTTTTGTGGGTGGTTATTTCCTGTTTAGTGTTTTTGTGGTTCGCCTTTCAGGACTGTTCGTTTGTCGGTTTATTGTTTTGTTCAGTTTTATTATTAAAACATTATGGACACATACCACGCTGCATCTTGGTCCTCTTCTTCTCCTCCAGACGACGAACGTTACATTCAGGTTATGTTGATATAGGACTCGTTTTTACTGTGGATATAGATAATTTTGTACCTGTTTCCTCCAGAATCTTCACAAGGTCCTTTGCTGGTGTTCTGGGAATAATTTGCCCTTTTCGCACCAAAGTACGTTCATCTCTGGGAGACGGAACGCAACTTCTTCCTGAGCGGTATGACGGCTGCGTGGTCCCATGGTGTTTATACTTGCGTACTATTGTTTGTACAGATGAACGTGGTAGCTTCAGGCGTTTGGAAATTGCTCCCAAGGATGAACTAGACTTGTGGAGGTCTACAATTTTTTCTCTGAGGTCTTGGCTGATTTCTTTTGATTTTCCCATCATGTCAAGCAAAGAGGCACTGAGTTTGAAGTTAGGCCTTGAAATACATCCACAGGTACACCTCCAATTGACTCAGGCTAATTGACATCATTTATCAGAAGCTTCTAAATCCATGACATAATTTTCTGGAATTTTCCAAGCTGTTTAAAGGCACAGTCAACTTAGTGTATGTATACTTCTAACCCACTGGAGTTGTGATACAGTGAATTATAAGTGAAATAATCTGTCTGTAAACAATGGTTAGCAAAACTACTTGTGTCATGCACAAAGTAGATGTCCTAACCGACTTGCCAAAACTATAGTTTGTTAACAAGAAATTTGTGGAGTGGTTGAAAAAACAGTTTTAATGACTCCAACCTAAGTGTATGTAAACTTCTGACATCAACTGTATGTGTCTTCCAGAACATCTTCTATGGTACTGATGTCTCCGGTACTGGGACCCTGTCCTTCAATGAGCTGTGCAGTGTAGTCCGTGTTGCAGGTACCTGATCTTCTCTGTCTTCTGATCTCTCTCTCTCTGCGTCTCTGTCTCTCTCTGCGTCTCTNTCTCTCTCTCTCTCTCTCTGCGTCTCTCTCTCTCTCTCTGCCTCTCTCTCTCACACAGAAAGGGTTTGAGCAATAAACTATTTTAGTCCGACTGTATCAAGCACTCTGAAACAGAAGGAAGGTGTCATGTGATTTACAAGAAGACCACATATGGAGATGTGTTTTACAAAATAAATAAGAAATTAAAAACTGCTGACAGTCACAAAGTAATGGGTAGGGAACCATTGTTTGAGCTTATAAAATGGGACATCAAGCCCCGGGCTACATCCATCAACAAACCTCTCTGGCACAGACGCATCTTTTCATCTGAAGACCTTGACGTATGTTTTATACTCACTCTTTAATATGTATATTTAAGTTTGAACTTTGTTAAATTTCGTGATTTCTGTCTGATTGACATCCATCTACAACCTTAATTTTCTTAAGGTTCAGATGTAGAATCTTAATTTGATCACTCTTTTGTTGCTGAGAATTTAGGAAACTTGTAATGTATTTTAGTTTTGAACAGGCTTCTACAGTTTTTCATTTCCACTTTTGATTTGCCCTAACAAAAAATGTATCAACCCCTACAAAAATATCCCTTACTTATAATCCACATATTATTTTACATTTCCTGTTGCAACAGGAGTACTCTCCTGCTGTAGCAAACTGGCTCAAATTAAGAAACCGTGATTTTAATGGTGTAGAGAAATTATAATTTAACAATCAAACTTTTCGATTACATTTTTTGGATACACAAATTGTAAAAAAAAATATTGTACTATATTGGTTTAGATTCTATTGACACTTTATTGCACCCATGTATTTTTTTTTAAGAAGTACAAACCTACCCTGACTGATGAGGAATTTGCAATGTCAGACAATTTCAGAATAGAACTTCAAAAACAATATGGGACATTCTGAAAACATTGACAGTTAGTGTTTGAAGTAAATTCTAGGTAACTGAGATTTCTAGTCATAGTTTGGGGCTCTTGCTTTTCATAACTTAGATAAGTAAACCCAACTGTTCCCTGTTTAGTCCACTTCCTCCTGATATTTTAAAATTACAAGTGACAGAATTTACCAGAATATGACAAAGTTGAAAAGTAACAGTGTTATCAATTTGGTCTTACTTCCTGCCTGACGATCATGTGTATGCATGCACATATCCACAACACTAACGCAATTAAAAATCTAAATATGACAAATTGAAAATTAAGGCAATTGATGCTCAGAAAAGTATTGAATAGAGTGTCAAATGCTCTCCTTTTTAAGTAAAACATTCCTTGTCTGTTTTTGTTTGCTTTGATATGTCA
>NW_019943409.1:105415-137234 GCF_002910315.2 Salvelinus sp. IW2-2015 | reverse complement strand
AAAAAAAGAGAGAGATCCATCATCATCATCACCACTACCATTATCTACCCACCATCATGCCAATACCATCCTCACAATCATAATCACCACCACTGCCTCATCATACCACCACCACTACACCATCATCTTCACAATCATAATCAACACCACTAACCATCATCAGTCATCACCCACCACCATGCACATCACCAACTACCACCATCATCATCATCACCACTACCACCACATGCATCATCACCACTACCCACCCAAACCATCCCCCAACCCCCCCAAACCTTTACTCCTCTATCCCATCCAATCATCATACCATCCATCACACCACCAACTACCATCATCATTCAATCGACCCACTATCGATTCATAAATCATCATCACCACGTACCATCACCATCTCATCCCCACCACTACCACCATCTATCATACCACTACTAACATCTCATCACCACTACCACTCATCATCACCACCACTACTAACACTCATCACCACCATCATCACATCATCACCACTACTCATCATCATCATCACTACACAACATCTCATCACCATCCAATCAATCCACCACTACCAACCTACATCCACCATACAATCATTACCACCACTATCATCAGCACCCCACCATCATCTTCACCATCATAATCACACACCATTATCATCATCCCACTACCATTATCCACACCACTAACCATTTCGCCTCACACCACCACTAGCACCTCATCATCACCACTACACACCATCATCATCACCACCAATCATCATCACCACTACCACCACATCATCACCCCACTACTACCATCAGTCATCATCACTACCATCATCATCAACCACACTACCATCTATCCATCATTCCCACTACCATCATCATCATCAACCACTACCATCATCATCACCACTATCATCATCATCATCATATCCACTAACATTCAATCACCAACTACACAACTTATCACCACCACTAACCCATCATCATCATCACCACTAATCATCATCAATCACCACTACCACCATCATCATCCATCACCACCATCATCATCACTCATCATATCCACTACACATCACATCACCACTACCACCATCATCATCATCACCAACTACCACAACACTACCATCATCATCATCACCACTATCATCAATCATCACCACCCCAACACATCATCATCATCAACCCCCACCACCCCACCCATCATCATCATCAACCACTACCACCATCATCATCACCCACATACCACCATCATCATCACCACTACCATCAATCATCACCACCATACCTCTATCAATCCATCATCACTACCACATCATCAATTCATCATCACCACTACCACCATCATCATCATCACCACTACACCATCATCATCATCACCACTACACCATCATCATCACCACTAACTAACATCATCATCACCACTACCATCATCATCCAACTCACCACTATCATCATCATCATCATCATCATCATCACCACTACCACCATCATCATCATCACCACTACCAATCATCACATCATCACAACCTACCATCATCATCACTACCATCATCATCAATCACCACTACCACCATCATCATCATCACCAACTACAACCATCATCATCACCACTACCCATCATCATCATCACCACTACCACCATCATCATCACCTCACACCCATCATCATCACCACTACCTCTATCATCATCACCACCCCATACATCATCATCAACTATCATCATCACCACTACCACATCATCATCATCACACCCACCACCATCATCATCATCACCACTACCACCAATCATCATCACCACTACAACATCATCATCACCACTACACCATCATCATCATCACCACACCTACTCATCATCATCAATCATCATTATCACACCACTACATCATCATCATCATCAACCACTACCATCAATCATCACTACCATTCATCATCACCACTACCCCATCATCATCATCACCACTACTAACATCATCATCACCCACTACCATCATCACAACACCAGCTACCACCACCATCATCATCACCACTACTACATCATCATCACCACTACCATTATCATCATACCCTCCCATCATCATCATCACCACATCACCACCATCATCTTCACAAATCATAATCACGCACCACTCCATCATCCACCACCACCAACTTACACCATCATCTTCACAACATACATCAACACCATCCCATCATCATCATCACCACACACCATAATCATCACCAACCTACACCATCCATTCATCATCACCACATACCACCCACCATCTCATCACCACTATACCCACCACCCATCATCACCACCACTACTACCACATCATCATCACTACCATCATCATCCCACCACTCACCATCATCTCATCAACCACTACTCATCATCAATCATCAATCACCATCTACTCATCACCATCATCATCCTACCACTAACACCATCATCATCACCACTACTAACATCATCACCACTACCACCAATCATCCACCACCACTACTAATCACATCACCACCATCATCATCATCACCACTACCATCATCCATCATCACCAACTACCACCATCATCACATCACCACTACCACCATCATCCACCACTACTACATCATCACCCCACTAATCATCATCACCACCCACCATCACTCACCATCATATCACACACCTTACATCCACCACCACACCATTATCCTCACCACCACTACCATATATCCCCACCAACACCATCATACACCATCATCATCACCACTACCAACATCATCATCAACCACTACCATCATCATCACCACTACACACATCCATCATCACCACCACTCTACCATCATCATCACAACTACCACTCATCATCACCACACCCCTAACCTCATTCCCACTACCATCATCTATCATCACACTACCATCACATCATCCTCATCTCCATCATCATCACATATCCATACTCAATCACCACTACACCATTATCATCCAACCCATAGCATCATCATCATCACCACTATCATCATCATCACCACTACCACATATCATCACACCATCACCACCATCATCATCATTCATCCATATCCACTATACCAATTCATCATCAACCACTACCACCATCATCATCATCACACTACCACCAAACTACCATCATCAATCAATCACCACTATCCTCATCATCACCACTACCACCATCATCATCAACCACTACCATCATCATCACTCATCAACCACTACCACCATCATCATCATCACACTACCCCATCACCTTTACCACCATCATCACCACTACCATCATCATCCATCACCACTACCACCATATCATCATCACCACTACCCATCATCATCATCACCAGCTACCATCATCAACATCAACACCAACTACCACCATCATCATCATCACCACTACCCCATCATCATCATCACCACCACCTCATCATCACCACTCACCACTACCCATCATCATCATCACCAACTACCACCATCCATCACTCATATTTTCATGTCATTACATCGATACTTGTTACAGGGATGCCAAAACAAGATGGCCACGCCCTGTTCCTGTTCCAGTCTGTGGGAACCACACAGAGATGTATGTCCCCAGAGGGCTCTCAGTGCAGCACATCAGACTGGTAAAACAGGAAACTTCTTAGCCCAAATGGCGGAAGAGAGATTGAATGAGAGAGAGAGAGATGAGAGAAGAGAGAAGAGAGAAGAGAGAGAGAGAGAGAGAGAAGAGAGAGAGAGGAATGAGTGACTGAGAAATAGAAAAAGGGAGAGAAAGGAGAGAAGAGAGATGGGGGCCTAGAGACAGAGAAAGAGAAAGATAGAGACAGAGAGATATAGATACAGATAGAGATGAGAGGTATGACTCAACACTTTTCCCTCCTATAATCCTGTCAGAATCAACCAGGGCAGAAAAGAAGAGAGCCCTGAAGCCCTGGGTGAATCCCAAATGGCACCCTATCCCTTGTATAGTGCACTTCTTTTGACCACAGTCGGCACATAGGGATTCTGGTCAAAAGAAGTAGCACTAGTATCAAATCGAAGTTTATTGTGCGTACACAGATTTGCAGATTTATCGCAGGTGCAGCGAAATGCTTATATTTCTAGCTCCGACAGTACAGAAATTACCTAGCAGTAACAATAACAATACACACATAATCCCCAAAGTTAATAGAAATTAAGAAATGTCGAAGAGAATCAAATTTATAACCCCAAATAGCACTGTAACAGTCATCCAAATGTAATCTATACCTAACTACACCGGATGAATTTACACCAGATATACTAAGAATATACTGTATGATATAATATATTATGTACAGCAGTAGATATATTAGAGTGACTATGTCAAGAATCCAGTATATAAATAAATATGCAGTGTGTATAAACAGTGTAACTAAAATACAATGTACAGTAGTAGAAATATCAGAATGYAGAGAATTCAGTATATAAATACACAGTATAAACCCCATGGCTAAACTGATAGAATTGTAGGAAATTAGCTCCTGGACCAGAGTCCGGAATATAAATATATACATGTATATGATGGTGTGTATAGACAGTATGGACAGTCTGTGAATAGMAAGGGTGTGTACAGCAGTAGTTATATAAGAGCCTTGACTAGAATACAGTATATACATATGAAGTGGGTAAAACCAGTGGGTAAAACCAAAGTGACCAGTGTTCAATGACTATGTACATGGGGCAGCATTCTCTAAAGGGCAGGGTAGAGGATCAGGTGATAGCTGGATAGTGACAGTGTCTAAGGTTCAGGACAGGGTACTGGGCGGAGGCCGGCTAGTGGTGACTATTTAACAGTCTGATGGCCTGAAGATAGAAGCTGTTTTTCAGTCTCTCGGTCCCAGCTTTGATGCACYTGTACTGTCTCCACCTTCTAGTTGTTAGCGGGGTGAACAGGCCGTGGCTCGGGTGGCTGAGGTCCTTGATGATCTTCTTGGCCTTCCTGTGACACTGGGTGCTGTAGATGTCCTGGAGGGCGGGCAGTGTGCCCCCGGTGATGCATTGGGCTGATCGCACCACCATCTGGAGAGCCCTGCAGTGGGTATTAGGATGCCATTTGAAACAGAGTCACAATGTGTTAGTTCACTTTGATTAACCTGAACTGAACTGGCTCCCAAACAACAACACGAACTTTGACCCAGAACCACTGGGCTGGAATGGAATGTTCTATGGTAGGTAGCCTATCACTGTCCAGTTATGTTGTTCTGTTGGACTTTCTAGGAAGGTTCACTGAATTCTATAAAATGGAACAATCACTGAAGTGCAGGCTGGCATGTATTACTGAAGCTCAAAAAATATGTTTTCTTCAGAAAGCTTTGATAGTCTTCATGCCCTTCAATGGTTGTAGAAAATGGTTCCCTTATACCATCCGGAGTTCATTCCAAATGTCATTTCTTCTCAAGCGTGAACACGATAAGAGGTTTCAGCTGTGTGCCTTGTATTGGTGTGTGTGGTGGTGTTGTGTGTGTGTGTGTGTGTGTGTGTGTGTTGTGTGTGTGTGTGTGTGTGTGTGTGTGTGTGTGGTGTGTGTGTGTGTGTGTGTGTGTGTGTGTGTGTGTGTGTGTGTGTGTGTGGGGTATTTGAGGACAAACCCTGATTCCGACACTATACCTCCTTTTTCTAAACTTTTTCCGACAACACCGCAAACATTCTCTGATGAGTGTCCTTTCTTTCATTTGGTCCCTCCAGAGAATGCAGTGTCTCCACCGCAGTGAACCATATGACCAGAGTAAATAGCTCCTGATGAGAAACATACTTAGCTTGAGTCCCAATGGCACCCTATTCCCTATATAGTGCACTACTTTTGAGCGGGCCCTAGTCAAAAGTTAATGAACTACATAGGGAATAGAATGCTCTTCTCGGGGTGGACACAATGTTTACAGCAGCAGAAGGAACAGATGAAACGCTTCACATTGATGCAGTTCATATTTCATTTCAACAGCTCCAGAAACCACTGTGGACGTGTCACAACGGCACCTCTTCCTACCTAGTGCACTACTTTAGACCAGGGCCTATTCCCTACCTAGTGCACTACTTTAGACCAGGGCCTATTCCCTACTAGTGCACTACTTTAGACCAGGGCCCTATTCCCTACCTAGTGCACTACTTTAGACCAGGGCCCTATTCCCTACTAGTGCACTACTATAGACCAGAGCCTATTCCTACCTAGTGCACTACTTTTGAACGGGCCTACGCCGGGTCCCCAACTATATTCAGCCATGGGAGGATTTTTCCTTGAGCGGACGGTCGGGGGTGGGGGGGATGGGGGTGTACACTGAAGCCTAAAGAGATGTAGTATTTGATAAAAACTTATCATATCAAACATTGATTATATTGGAATCAATCACATATACCTCTCTATTTATGTGTGGGAATACTTGGGAACAGATTTCCTAAATTTAAATCACTTTGAGCTCATTTCCTGGTGATTATACCGTAGCCTGGCGGGTAGGAGTGTTGGGCCAATAACCGAAAGGTTACTGGATCAAGTCCCCGAGCTGACAAGGTAAAAATCTGTTGTTCTGCCCCTGAGCAAGGCAGTTAACCCATGTTGCCTGGGCGCGGAAGACGTGGATGTTCATTATGGCAGCCCCCCCGCACCTCTCTGATTCAGAAGGTTGGGTTAAATGTGGAAGACACATTTCAGTTGAAGGCTTTCTGTTGTACAACTGACTAGGTATCCCCCTTTCCTTTCAGTTGTACAACTGACTAGGTATCCCCCTTTCCTTTCAGTTGTACAACTGACTAGGTATCCCCTTTCCTTTCAGTTGTACAACTGATTAGGTATCCCCCTTTAAATTATATATAATCTATTTTGTACAGAAAACTTGGGGCGGCCTATTGGGGAACCCTGGCCTAGGCCTTCTACCCCCCGCCCCCCCGGAATGTTTCTTGCTACTGAACCGTGGTAATGTGCCTCTGATGTTTGGCACTGCTCAAAACAACCGCACAACTCACTCCCAATTACCAAATGAATCCAGTCAGAGGGAAGTATGTCTGCTATGCCCTCTCCTGACAACTGATTCACGGAGCATGGCGGTTAGCCATAAATCACATTCAAAGGCAGTAAGTTTTTCCCGCCGCAGAGCAATTGTGCAACCTAGTTTGTGTCAGATCCAACCTATTCTCAGAGCATTTCATAATATTCTGTACATAAATACAGGACAGTTCATTTAGTATGATATGTTACGTTTCGTATGGTATGGTATGTATTAATTTGTGGATGTCAATCATCCATTTCGTATGATACCAAATGTAACATATCATACTAATATCAGTGTCCTGGATTTACATGTACTATATACGTCTAGTTTATGAGACCAGGCTGCAGACTCAGGACTTTAAAAGAGGATGAATGATAGAAGACTTAATATAGTAACACAGTATTGGTACCACAGTACTTAATATAGTACCACCGTATTGGTCCCACAGTACTTAACATATTACACAGTATTGGGTATCAGTACTTAACATAGTACCACAGTACTTAACATAGTACCAGCAAGTATTGGTGTATCAGTACTTGACATAGTACCACAGCACTTAACATAGTACCACAGTACTTAATATAGTACCACAGTATTGGTACCACAGTACTTAATATAGTACCACCGTATTGGTCCCCACAGTACTTAACATATTACCACAGTATTGGGTATCATACTTAACATAGTACCACAGTACTTAACATAGTACCACAGTATTGGTGTATCAGTACTTGACATAGTACACAGCACTTAACATAGTACCACAGTACTTAACATAGTACCACAGTATTGGTACCACAGTACTTAACATAGTACACAGTATTGGTACCACAGTACATACATAGTACCACAGTATTGGTGTATCAGTACTTAACATAGTACCACAGTATTGGTACCACAGTAGTTAACATAGTACAACAGTATTGGTGTATCAGTACTTCTTTACTTCCTAAAAGGTACAGTAGGAGGTTACGTACTTCATAGGAAGTCAGTTACTTACATCTAGACCAGGAGTTTTTCTTGATCATGAGACCTGGCCAGGATAACTCTGGGCCCTAGGTACTGTAGGAGTTGAACTATTTGGATTTAAACTAGTTAGGAGTTAAAACTCCAGCCCTTAAGTGTGGACTGGGAATGGTGGATCAGAGGATAGCAAGACGCTGGCCGTTTCTACCACATAACTGTTGTTTCCCCACACTGGCTGCCCATTTTGAGACTGGTCATTTTAGTACTTTTATCACACTGCTACTGACCTTCATCTCATTCTGGATCACACCTTCTAAATACGTATGATTTGAATAGCATAACAATTCATCTGATGATGTAGCGAGTGTCAATGTCTGGTCCATTAAGTTGGGAGTTGAGCGCAGAGCGAACAGATGATAGTATGAATAACTATGAGTGCTTTAACCTCAGTGGACCTGCCACACCAAGTAATGGGGGAGGAATACACTCTGACTCATAACGTGTATAATACGACGGCGGGAGAGAGAAGAGCATATGGACGCAACCCAACACACACACAGAAACACAGACAGAGACACAGGCACACAGACACACACAGGCACACAGACACACACACACAGGCACCACAGGCACACAGACACACACAGGCACACAGACCACACACACACAGGCACACAGACACACAGGCACACAGACACACACAGACACACACAGACACAGACACACACAGACACACACAGACACAGACACACACAGACACACACAGGCACACAGACACACACACACAGACACACACAGGCAACACAAGGCACACAGGCACACACACACACACACAGAGAGCAAGAGAGAGAGAGAGAGAAGAAAGGAGTGCTCCAGACATTAGACAGTAACAGTAGTTGCCTCCCAGGCCTGTGTGTCTGTGTGTGCCTGTGCCTGTGGTGTGTGTGCTAACCACACCAGATACCATAGGGCCCATGCCTGGGAACCCCCACCTCTCTTCTATGGTGTTAAAACCACAACTACTGAAGGGAAATTTCCCCACTGACTTCACAAAGGAATCAGCTCACATAATGGATATCATCTAATAACAAGTAATACTGATTGAGACAAGTCGTGGGCTATTGAGTAATGTAGTCAATCAATCATGCAGTGTATGTTATGAGTGTACACCTAAATGTTGGTGGGAATAATGAGGTTTGGTATTTCAAATCAAAAGAGTTTATGAAATGTTGAGCAGTCTGATCTGACAAAAAACGTGCAGAAAGTTTTTTTCTGAAGCATAATTCACAGTGGATGAAAATGTGGTTTGTAGTTTTTGATAGCGTAATGCTCCATAGAAGGTATGCTGGCATTCAATCTAATATTCTAGAAACAGTCTTGTTGTAGGAGTCCACTGTATACAGAACAGGACTGGCTAAAATGAAGAGTTCTTTGGCTGTCCTTGTAGGTAGAAGAACCCTTTTTTGGTTCCAGGCAGAACCCTTTCCTCCAACCAATGAAGAAGCCTTTTTTGGTTCCAGGCAGAACCCTTTCTTCCAACCAATGAAGAAGCCTTTTTTGGTTCCAGGCAGAACCTTTCCTCCAACCAATGAAGAACCCTTTTTTGGTTCCAGGCAGAACCCTTTCCTCCAACCAATGAAGAAGCCTTTTTTGGTTCCAGGCAGAACCCTTTCCTCCAACCAATGAAGAACCCTTTTTGGTTCCAGGCAGAACCCTTCCTCCACCAATGAAGAAGCATTTTTTGGTTCCAGGCAGAACCCTTTCCTCCAACCAATGAAGAAGCATTTTTTGGTTCCAGGCAGAACCCTTTCTCCAACCAATGAAGAAGCCTTTCTGAACCTTTAAGAGTTGTACAGTAGGTAACACAACCCGGAGGTATTGTTTAATAAACCATTAGTCTGAAGGAGAGGAGTCACTGTGAGTTTGGTCTCCCGAGTGGGGCAGAGGTCTAAGGCACTGCATCTCAGTGTTTGAGGWGTCACTACAGACACCCTGGTTCGATTCCAGGCTGTATCACAACCGGCCATCCCATAGGGAGGCGCACAAATTRCCGGTGTAGGCCGAACTTGTTCTTAACTGACTTGCCTGGATAAATAAAGGTTCAATAAAACACAATTATAATCTAGACAGTGAGACAGAGACAATCAAGTCTGGACTGGCACACAGTCTCATCAGCACATCTCTGCTACACTGTGTGAGACYATGCACACACACATGCACGTATGTGTCAGTGCCAAAAMCCCTCCGATGAAACTCCAGGTGTGCAAGTTTATCTGTGCATCTTATGAATACCACTTTGCGTGTTAGACTACAAAGAGGGGGAAAACACAAACCTAACCAAGCATCTACACTACTCTAAATGTGTTGTCTGAAGTTTCATTTTCTTCTGTGGCGTAACGAGGACAGTTAAGAAGACCGTTAAGGTTAATAGAATGCCCAGAGGCCAAGAGGCGGATTCAAGCCCTTCATCTCCAATAGTAGGAACATAATCTTGGGAGACTGTGAGACCACTATGAGACTATTCTGGGCCATCTGAGACTATTCTGAGACTATTCTGAGACTATTCCGAGCCTTCGGTGACTATTCTGAGACCACTCAGAGACTATTCCGGGACTATTCTGAGACTATTCTGGGCCATCTGAAACTATTCTGAGACTATTCTGAGACTATTCCGAGCCTTCAGAGACTATTCTGAGACCACTATGAGACTATTCTGAGACTATTCTAGGCCATCTGAGACTATTCTGGGGCATCTGAGACTATTCTGAGACCATTCTGAGACTATTCTGAGACCATTCTGAGACCATTCTGAGACTATTCTGATACTATTCTGGGCCATCTGAGACTATTCTGAGCCTTCGGTGACTATTCTGAGACTATTCCGAGCCTTCTGAGACTATTCTGAGACTATATGGGCCATCTGAGACTATTCTGGGCCGTCAGACTATTCTGAGACCACTATGAGACCACTATGAGACTATTCTGAGACTATTATGAGACTATTCTGGGCCATCTGAGACTATTCTGAGCCTTCTGCGACAATTCTGAGACTATTCAGAGCCTTATGAGACTATTCTGGACATTCTCAGACTATTCTGAGACTATTAGGGCCTTCTGAGACTATTCTGAGGTGGATTTGAGGGGGGAGTTCCCCTACCCAGTGTAACAGTGCCTCAGAAGAAAAATAATTATGAGATGAGAGGAGAGGAGAGAAGGGCAGGTGTGTCATGAAGCATACATCAAGGGAGATACTAGGCTGACTAAAGCCTAGCACAGGTGTGGTATCTCTATGTACTACTAGATTCCAAGAACACAGGATGAGATGTTACTATCCTTTGTGCAAGCACTTCCAAGAATTCATGAACAGTGAGCCTCGTGAAATTTGGGGAGCGCATCGTCAGTAGTGTACCTTTGGTTCCTAGGGTGTTTCGGCCTTTCACACTATACACCCTCCCCAAAGGCGGCCAGCGACAGGGTGATCAATCCTACGCTTGCGTCCCATTCCCAATTAGTCATAGGAGTTGCCTTGTTGTTGATAGCCAACATCCCATGGGATTATGCATGGCAGGGGAGTCAAGCATTGTTGACCGCATACCTCCTGGCCCTCTCACTTCGGGGCCCAGCTGGGGTCTTTCCTCTTCATCCAGAGCCATTGACTGCTGCCTTCTGCCGCCTCTGATACAGCTTTCATTGCCGAACGCTGGCTCTGGCCCTTAATTCCCAGGTCTCTAAGCAGTCTGGTTGTAGATGTTGCCAMAAAACCTCTGCAGCCCACCTCCACTGGTCGGACTTCTGTGTTCCAGCCATGATGCCGTGCTTCGGCAGATGTTTTCGCTCATAAGCCTCATCTACTGAGTCCTCCCAGGGTACTGTGAGCTCAATGATGAAGACCTTCTTGAGCGAATGGGACCAGAGCACCATGTCAGGTCTTAGGGTGGTGGTTGCGATCTCCGGAGGAAACACAAGTTGCCGGCCAATGTCAGCTAGCATTTTCCAGTCGCGGGCCAAGCGCAGCTGGTCTCGCTCTAATGGTGTAGAGCCGCTCTTCGGTGGTTTAGCCCCTTCGCGGACAAAGGTCGTCCGTAAGGGGTGCGATGCTGCTGGGGGTGGTAGGGAGTTGGTGGCAGCTCGCTTGTCCTCCAGGGCGGACGCAAGGTTTTTAAGGACTCGGTTGTGACGCCAAGTGTAGCGTCCTTGGGTGAGGCTTGTTTTACACCCTGTGAGAATGTGCCTGAGGTTGGCTGGCATGGAACAGAGGGCACAGTCCGGTATATACACTTTAGTATGAAAGTATTTTAAAATCACACACACGGTTGGTTTTAATACATAAATCGATGCTTCATCAGCTGTTTCAATCAACTAATGGTATTTAGTATTTATTAGGATCCCCATTAGCCGCTGCAAAAGCATCAGATACTCTTCCTGGGGTCCACATGAAACATTACATAATACATAGCACAGAACATTATTAGTCATGGACTGAAATACATACATTTAAAACGTCACACATAGCCTCCATATAAGTACATGTACACAATATCTAGGTCTACTACATAGTACAGGGCAAATTACAATACAAGATACATGAAAAGGCTGTCTCTCTTCACAGTCCCCTTTTTGCAGTAAGGTGTTTTTTTATCCGTTTTTTTTTTACTGGATTTATTGCTAGCTTAAGTTACCTGGGGTGTCAGAGAGTTACATATAGTCATGGCTCTATTTAATACTGTGTGTATTCCAGCCTCTGTTCTGGAAATGGGGACTGTGAAGAGACCTCTGGTTGCATGTCTTGTGTTGTACAGATGGAGTGTCCGAACTGTGTGCCAACTGCTTGAACAGAGAGTTCAGTACCTTCAACACATCAATGCATCGCACAAAGACTAATAGTGATGCAGTCAATCTCTCCTCAACTTTGAGCCAAGAGGGACTGACATGAATGTTACTGACACTTTCCCTCCGTGTACATCTAAGTGCGATACGTGTTGCATTGTTCTGGACCAACTGCAATTTACCTACAGTATGTACTTCTTTGCCGCACATTTATTTTTATTTATTTTTTATTAATTTMACCTTTATTTAACCAGGTAGGCTAGTTTAGRACAAGTTCTCATTTACAACTGTGACCTGGCCAAGATAAAGCAAAGCAGTGCGACACAAACAACAACACAGAGTTACACATGGAATAAACAAACATACGGTCAATAATACARTAGAAAAATTATATATACAATAAATAAATTGGCCATAGTGGCGAAATAATTACAATATAGCAATTAAACACTGGRGTGACAGATGTACAGAAGATGAATGTGCAAGTAGAGATACTGGGGTGCAGAGGAGCAAAATAAATAAATAACAGTGTGGGGATGAGGTAGTTGGATGGGCTATTTACAGATGGCCTATGTACAGCTGCAGCGATCGGTTAGCTGCTTGGATAGCTGATGTTTAAAGTTAGTGAGGGAAATAGAAGTCTCCAGCTTCAGCAATGTTTTCAATATGTTGCAGTCATTGGCAGCAGAGAACTGGAAGGAAAGGCGGCCAAAGAAGGTGTTGGCTGTGGGGATGACCAGTGAGATATACCTGCTGGAGCGCGTGCTACGGGTGGGTGTTGTTATCGTGACCAGTGAGCTGAGATAAGGCGGAGCTTTACCTGGCAAAGACTGATAGATGACCTGGAGCCAGTGGGTCTGGCGACGAATATGTAGCGAGGGCCAGCTGATTAGAGCATACAGGTCGCAGTGGTGGGTGGTATATGGGGCTTTGGAGACAAAACGGACACACTGTGATAGACTGCATCCAGTTTGCTGAGTAGAGTGTTGGAGGCAATTTTGTAAATGACATCGCCGAAGTCGAGGATCGGTAGGATAGTCAGTTATACGAGGGTATGTTTGGCGGCGTGAGTGAAATGTCACGCGGAATGACGCTAGAGAGACGACGCAGCTACGGGGAGTAAACATTTAATAAACAACTGACAGACGAGACAGGAACGGCGTCAGAAACAAATACAAAAACAATACAATGCAGCAGCGGGGAACAGAGCTGGGGACAAATATAGGGGAGGAAATAAACAGGAGATAAGTGAGTCCAGGTGAGTCCAATAACGCTGATGCGAGTGACGAGGGAAGGCAGGTGTGCATGATGGATGGCAGGAGTGCGTGATGCAGGGTAATCTGGCGCCCTCAAGCGCCAGGGGAAGGGAAGAGCGTGAGCAGACGTGACATGAAGGAGGCTTTGTTGCGGAATAGAAAGCCGATTCTATAATTAATTTTGGTTTGGAGATGTTTAATATGAGTCTGGAAGGAGAGTGCACAGTGTAGTCAGACACCTAGGTATTTGTAGTTGTCCACATATTCTAAGTCAGAACCGTCCAGAGTAGTGATGCTAGTCGGGCGGGCGGGTGCGGGCAACGAACGGTTGAAGAGCATGCATTTAGTTTTACTAGCGTTTAAGAGCATTTGGAGGCCACGGAAGGAGTGGTGTATGGCATTGAAGCTCGTTTGGAGGTTAGTTAACACAGTGTCCAAAGAAGGGCCAGATGTGTACAGAATGGTGTTGTCTGCGTAGAAGTGGATCAGAGAATCACCCGCAGCAAGAGCGACATCATTGATATATACAGAAAATAGAGTCGGTCCAAGAAGTGAACCCTGTGGTACCCCCATAGGGACTGCCAGAGGTCCGGACAACAGGCCCCTCCGATTTGACACACTGAACTCTGTCTGAAAAGTAGTTGGTGAACCAGGCGAGGCAGTCATTTGAGAAACCAAGGCTTTGAGTCTGCCGATAAGAATATGGGGATTGACAGAGTCGAAAGCCTTGGCCAGGTCGATGAAGCGGCTGCACAAGTAAAATCTTTTATCGATGGCGGTTACCATCGATAAACCACACAGCTGGCAGCCGCTACCAACCACAACAATTTACCATCCAGGTTGTCGGTACCAGGTGGTTAGTACTTATGGTTGAGTACCAGGTGGTTAGTACTTATGGTTGAGTACCAGGTGGTTAGTACTTATGGTTGAGTACCAGGTGGTTAGTACTTATGGTTGAGTACCAGATGGTTAGTACTTATGGTTGAGTACCAGATGGTTAGTACTTATGGTTGAGTATCAATCAATCAAGTTTATTTTATATAGCCCTTCGTACATCAGCTAATATCTCGAGTGCTGTACAGACACCCTGCCTAAAACCCCAACAGCAAGCAATGCAGGTGTAGAAGCACGGTGGCTAGGAAAAACTCCCTAGAAAGGCCAAAACCTAGGAAGAAACCTAGAGAGGAACCAGGCTATGAGGGGTGGCCAGTCCTCTTCTGGCTGTGCTGGGTGGAGATTATAACAGAACTATGCCAAGATGTTCAAAATGTTCATAAGTGACAAGCATGGTCAAATAATAATCAGGAATAAATGTCAGTTGGCTTTTCATAGCCGATCATTAAAAATTGAAAACAGCAGGTCTGGGACAGGTAGGGGTTCCATAACGCAGGCAGAACAGTTGAAACTGGAATAGCAGCAGGGCCAGGCGGACTGGGGCAGCAAGGAGTCATCATGCCCGGTAGTCCTGACGTATGGTCCTAGGGTCCGGTCCTCCGAGAGAGAGACCAGGTGGTTAGTACTTATGGTTGAGTACCAGGTGGTTAGTACTTATGGTTGAGTACCAGGTGGTTAGTACTTATGGTTGAGTACAGATGGTTAGTATTTTGGTTGAGTACCAGATGGTTAGTACTTATGGTTGAGTACCAGATGGTTAGTACTTATGGTTGAGTACCAGGTGGTTAGTACTTGTTGAGTACAGGTGTTGTACTATGGTTGAGTACAGGTGGTTAGTACTTATGGTTGAGTACCAGGTGGTTAGTACTTATGGTTGAGTACCAGGTGGTTAGTACTTATGGTTGAGTACCAGGTGGTTTAGTATTTATGGTTGAGTACCAGGTGGTTAGTATTTATTTATAGATGGCAACAACTGTTTCACCTCTTCCACACCCATTTTGTGGAACTCCAAACTACAGTGCTTGTCTTTCATTAGTTGGTCCATTATGCATGAATATGAAGGCTCGGCATTTGTTTTTTTTGCATGTCAGGCCTAAGTTTGTTAATCTTGTCAACAAAAAAGTTATTAAAGAGTTGGCAATATCAAAGGGTTTTGTTATGAACAAGCCATCTGCCTCAATGATGGACGGAGGTGGGTTTTGTTTTTTTTGCCTAGAATTTCATTTAAAGTACACCAGTGCTTTTACTATCATTCTTTAAATAATTTATCTTTGTTCCATAATATAGTTTCTTATGTTTGTTTTTAATTTACCATACAGTATGTTTACCAGTCTGCTGTGTTGTCAGACTTATTTGCTATACCCTTTGCCTCATCCCTTTCAGCTGTACAGTTTTTCAAATCATCATTTATCCATGGGGACTTGGCAGTTCTAACAGTCAGTTTCTTGATGCCTGTCAGTAACCGGAGAAGCAGGTGTTGGCCACGTGGATTAAAACATCCCTGAAATGCTAAAGCAAAGATCATAAGAACATTTCATTTCAGGGATGACGTACAGGAAATCAAGGATCAAAGCATCCCTCTAAAAGTATCTCTGAAAAACCATCAACTTGAAAACTGCTAACCTAAGCATTCAATATAAAAGTAGCATTTAAAAGTGCAACCTGTCGAGCTTCAGTGAAATGCAAACAGTTGAGGGCGATTGTAAAAAAAAAGAAAAAGTTTGTTTGTCTTGGCTGGGTGGCAAAACACAGAGCAGAGAGATCAGGCAGAGACACACCACACAACACACACACACACACACACACACACACACACACCACACACACACACACACAACGCACACGCACACGCACCACAGATCAGACACACACACACACACACACACACACACACACACACACACACACACACACACACACACACACACACACACACACACACACACACACACACACACAACACACCACACACACACACCACAGATCAGACAGAGATCCACAGCTACCCACATGATAAAATACTATAGTATACTATGGTATAAATACTGTAAGTCAAGTCTGCAAAAACACTACTATTTTCTGTAGTGTTGCAGACATGACTTAGGTATTATATAGTATTTACAGTTTACTATATTATAAATACTTTAGTAAACAAAAACTGTAGTGTTTTTGCTGACTGTAGTATACTGTATTATTTACTATAATGCTTTAGTTGTATTATCTTTGGAATAGCAGTGTGGGTTTTCTCCTTGAGGAAACCTATTGGACACAATGCTCAAAAAGCACATGTTCCATAACCTGTAGGTAGGTATGACGGAGGAGTGAACGGATAGTTCAGAGTTTCTGCTCTTTTCTACAACCTGTAGGGAACATGATATATGGCCTATACTTTGGCATGTTGGTTTCTCACTTCTGTGTGACAACAAATGTGGGTATGGGGGAAGGGTATGGAGGATCTAGTGGGAATCTGATAGGATTGAATGAAGTTTCCACAGATCCATGTTGACTCCACGCTCGGTTAGCAGTCAGATATGGGAACTAAAGAGCAGTGTCGCAGGTTGTTGGGGGGACAGGGTTGTGTCCTGAAGCTATATGTGTGTGTGTGTGTGTGTGTGTACTTGTTTAACTGTACTGTGTATGTGTGTATACTCGTTTAACTAACTACACTAGTAAACTAACAAACATTATGACCTTTTGTTAGTCCCCACAAGGTCAAATGCTATTTCTAGGGGATTTAGCGTTAAGGTTAGAGTTAGTGTTAGAATTAGGTTTAGAAGCTAGGGTTAGTTTTAGGGTTAGGTTTAAGGTTAGTGTTAGTGTTTAAGGTTAGGGTAAAGGTTAGAGTTAGGGAAAAAAAGATTTTGAATGGGACTGAATTTTGTGTCCCCAAATTGTGTGTCGGTGTAATGTGTGTCGTGTGTGGTGTTCCGTGTGTGTTTGTGTGTTTGTGCTGTGTGGGTGTGGGTGTGTGTGTGTGTGTGTGTGTGGTGTGGGTCGTGTTGAATTGTTCTGAATGCTGATCTTCAAAATATATACCAAGCAAAAAAAACAACTGCGGATAAAAGCAACATTATTATGATGAGGATAAGCTGGAGGAGGAGGGTTATGATCTTTATACTGAAGAGCTGAGAGGAGCTGGGGAGAGGGCTATGATCTTTATATACTGGAAGGAGCTGGGAGGGGTTATGATCTTTATATACTGAGAGGAAGGACTGGGAGAGGTATGTTTATATCTTTATATACTGAGGGAGCTGGGGAAGGGTTATGATCTTTATAAATGAGAGGAGGGGAGCTGGGGAGAGGGTATGATCTTTATATACTGAGAGGAGCGGGGAGAAGGGTTATGATCTTTATATACTAAGGAGGAGTGGGGAGAGGTTATGATCTTTATATACTGATAGGAGGGGAGCTGGGAGAGGTTTATGATCTTTATATCACTGAGAGGAGCTGGGAGAGGTTATGATCTTTATATACTGGAGAGGAGCTGGGGAGAGGTTGATGATCTCTTTATATACTGAGAGGAGGGAGCGGAGAGTTATGATCTTTATTATAGAGAGGAGCTGGGGAGAGGTTATGATCTTTATATACTGAGAGGAGGCTGAGGGGAGAGGGTTATGATCTTTATATACTTAGAGGAGTGGGGAGAGGTTATGATCTTTATATACTTAGAGGAGGGAGCTGGGGAGAGGTTATGATCTTTAATACTG
Organism: Salvelinus sp. IW2-2015; assembly: GCF_002910315.2. NCBI lineage: Eukaryota > Metazoa > Chordata > Actinopteri > Salmoniformes > Salmonidae > Salvelinus > Salvelinus sp. IW2-2015. Next base: position 118,631 of record NW_019943409.1, on the reverse strand, counting down.
AGAGAGGAGCTGGAGAAGTTATGATCTTTATATACTGAGAGGAGAGGAGCTGGGAGAGGGTTATGATCTTTATATACTGAGAGGAGAGCTGGGGGAGGGTTATGATCTTATACTGAATGAGAGGAGCTGGGGAGAGGGTATGATCTTTATATACTGAGGAGGAGCTGGGGAGAGGGTTATGATCTTTATATACTGAGAGGAGGAGCTGGGAGAAGGTTATGATCTTTACATACGTGAGAGGGAGAGCTGGGAGAGGGTAATGACTTAATACTGAAGAGGAAGGAGCTGGGGGAGGGTTAGTTGATCTTTATATACTTGAGGAGAGGAGTGCGGGAGGAGGTTATGATCTTACATACTGGAGGAGGGAGCTGGGAGAGGTTATGATCTTTAATACTGAGAGGAGAGGAGCTGGAGAGGGTTATGATCTTTTACATTACTGAGAGGAGAGGACTGGGAGAGGGTATGATCTTACATACTGTGAGGAGAGGAGCTGGGGAGAGGTTATGATCTTTATATACTGAGAGGAGGGGAGCTGGGGAGAGGTTATGATTTTACATTACTGAGGAGAGGAGGGAGAGGTATGATCTTAATAATACTGAGAGAGGAGCTGGGAGAGGGTTATAGGATATTTACATACTAGGAGGAGAGGAGCTGGGGAGGGTTATGAATTTAATACTGAGAGAGGGGACTGGGAGAGACAGATTCATTAAATATTCTACATACTAGAGGAGAGGAGCTGGGGAGAGGGTATGTCAGTTTATACTAGGAGAGAGCTGGGGGAGGGTTATGAATCTTTACATACTGAGAGGAGGGAGCTGGGAGAGGTCTAATGATCTTTATATACTGAGAGGAGGGGAGCTGGGGAGAGGGTTATGATCTTTACATACTGAGAGGAGCTGGGGAGAGGGTTATGATCTTTATATACTGTGAGGAGAGGATGAGACACGCTGGGGAGAGGGTTATGTTTATGTCATCTCTCCAGTGTAATAATAAAGATTTGATATTTTTTAAATTATAAGACAAAACGTTTGTCACCATTTCATGCAGAAAAATGTTAGGACATTCTACAGTTCTGTGAAGGTTAGGTTATCACCACTGAAGTGATTTCCCTCTTATCAGAAATTGTTCTCAGAATAATCCTCCAAACAGGATAAACGGCTTGGGCTAACAATACTGTGACTAAAATATTTATTTCCACTACCTCTCTGTCTGTCTCTCTCTCGTTCGTCTCTCTCTGCGGTCTCTGCACACCCTGTTTTGCATATGAATAATCTCAAAATCAGGGGAATCACTTCCCTCCACCCAGTTTTTTCTCTTGTGTTTATTTAAACACAAAGTTTCCAAGTAGTCTGCAATGAATTTATATTTGGGTAAGGAGGGCGAGCGTCTCACTACTCTGGCTTCGTGCCCTTCCGCAGGCTTACCACGGAGGTTAGTGCTCCGTTTCCATAGCGCTAGCTGATTGATTCAGTCTTTAATGGCTTCCTCTGTTGGGCAGACTGGAAGGATGCATCCCAAATGGCACCCTATTCCCTATATAGACCAAAGTCCAAAGTAGTGCACTATCTAGGGAATAGGGTGCCATTTGGAACGTAGACGAGGACTAGCATAACATCTGTAAAGGCGGACCGGGCGGGCACACAGGCAGGGCCTGCTCTCTCTCTGTTACCCTCATCTGTGGTGCAGTTAAAGAGAGGTATCAGCTTTTTCTGTGGCCTAGGAAGATGACGTGCTCCATTATTAAAACAACTGAGTCAAAATGAAAAAGGAGAGTCGGCCCTATACTTTGTACTGGTGTGTAGATTAGGGTTAGGGTGCCTCAGAGGGGAATAGGGTTCAGCATCTGATGTTAGGGGTAAGGATTGGTGGGTAGCCATGCTGTTTTATCTGTGATAAAGTCACACAGTATAACGACACAGGACGAGACCTAAATGCAGACACAGGAGGCAGATGGTTAGAGTCTCTGATATTTATTAATAGACAAGGGCAGGCAAGAGGCAGGTCGAGGACAGCCAGAAGTTTGTAAACCAGGTCTGAGTCAGATGGGTACAGGACGGCAGGCAGGCTCGGAGGTCAGGGCAGGCAAAATGGTATGGCAGGCGGGCTCAGGGTCAGGGCCAGCAGAAAACGTCGGAACCGGGAGGACTAGACAAATAGGAGTATGGAAAAACACACGAATAGGCTTGACAAGACAAGATGAACTGGCAACAGACAAACAGAAACCACTGGTATAAATACACAAGGGATAATGGGAACAAATGGGAGACACCTGGTGGGGGGTGGAGAAAGAACAAGACAGGTGAAACAGATCAGGGTGTGACAGTACCCCCCCCCCCCCTCTAGGGGCGCCATACCTGGTTGACCGGGATGCCGGCGGTGAAAGTCAGCAATGAGGGCCATGAAACGTGGAATGTATACGGAGGAAGACAAACAGCAGTTGGACTAAGGATCTTGGAGATGGGAAAGGGGCCGATAAAGCGGGGGGGAAGTTTACGGGATTCCACCCTGAGGGCCAGATCCTGAGTGGAGAGCCATAGCCTCTGCCAGAGACGATAGCGGGTAGCCGGGGTCCGGTGGTGGTCCGCCTGTCGCCGATACCTGGAGGTGGTCTTAAGAAGAGCGGACCGGGCTCTCTTCCAGGTACACCGACAGTGACGGACAAACATCTGGGCTGAGGGTATGCTGACCTCTTTCTCTGGGAAGAATGGAGGCTGGTAACACAGGGAACACTCGAAAGGCAAGAGCCCAGTGGCCGTGTAGGGAAGGGTGTTCCGAGCGTACTCCACCCCACACGAGTTGCTGGCTCCAGGTGGTGGGATTGGCCGAGACGAGGCACCGAAGAGTCATCTCCAGGTCTTGATTGGGACACTCCGACTGGCCGTTGGACTGAGGATGAAACTCGGAAGACAGGCTGGCCGACGCCCAATGAGGGTGCAGGACACCTTCCAGAATCGGGATGAGAACTGAGGACCACGATCGGAGACCATGTAGACTGGAAGTCCATGGATTCGGAAGACATGCTGCACCATGAGCTGGGCCGTCTCCTTGGCTAAAGGTAACTTGGGGAGGGGAATGAAATGGGCGGCTTAAGATAACCTATTCACCACTGTAAGGATGATGGTGTTTCCATCAGACGGAGGGAGACCAGTGACAAAGTCCAGGGATATATGGGACCAGGGGTGATAAGGATCAGGGAGAGGTTGAAGGAGGCCAGCCGGAGCTTGCCGCAGAGTCTTGTTCTGAGCGCACACAGTGCAGGTGGTGACGAATGTGGAGACGTCAGAAACCATAGTGGGCCACCAAAAACAGGTAGGCTTCGAGGAATGGACCCAGGGACGAAACATCCGGTTATGGGTTGGGGCCAATCCACCTCCGCTCTCACCTTGTCAAGATCCATCTGAAAGTTCCCTTCAGCGATGACGTATCCCAGAAAAGAGATAGTGGAGCGATGGAATTCACACTTCTCAGCTATCACAAACAACTGGTTCTCCAGGAGGCGCTGAAGGACTTGTTGGACATGGAGGACATGCTCTTGTCGAAGTAGACAAACACAATCCGATTCAACATGTCATGGAACACATTGTTGACCAAGGCCTAGAACACTGCGATTTGATGTTGGTGAGTCCAAACGGCATGACCAGGTACTCGTAGTGTCCGTTAGCCGCGTTGACGGCTGTCTTCCACTCGTCTCCTTCCCGTATCCGAACTAGGTGGTAGGTGTTCCAAAGGTCCAATTTAGAAAAGATGGTTGCCGCCTGGAGAGGTTCGAAAGCCGAGGAGAAGAGTGGCAGAGGGTAGCGATTCTTTACAGTGATGTCATTGAGGCCCCGGTAGTCGATACATGGACGCATGGTCTTGTCCTTCTTTTCCACAAAGAAGAAACCTGCGCCGGCAGGGGAAGCAGAAGGACGAATGCCCTCAGCAGCCAGAGAGTCCTCAGTGTACTCCTCCATGGCCTTGGTCACAGTGCCAGATAGGAAATATATCCGTCCAAAAGGCGGTGTGGTGCCTGGGAGGACGTCAATGGCGCAATCGCAGGGATGATGCGGAGGAAGGGAGGTGGCGCAAGCCTTGCTGAAAACCTCCAGGAGGTCCTGGTACTCCGCGGGAACGGCTGAGAAATCCGAGGCTTTCCAGAGCCTGCAGGAGGACGTCCCGGGGCAGGCTGCGCCGCTTTGAGGCAATGTGAGTGGTAGAACGGGCTCCAACCCAGTATAGAACCAGTGGTCCAGTCAATCAGGGGGTAGTGCCTCTAGAACCATGAAAATCCCAAAACAGGAATATGGGGAGATTCAATAAGTAGAAGCTGTATGGACTCATTGTGATTGCCCGACACTCGCAGGTTAATGGGAACCGTACTGTGAGTGACCCTGCCAATGGAGCGTCCGTCCAGTGCTCTGGCGTCCATGGGAACGGAGAGGAGTTGTGTGGAGATACCCAGCTTACATACTAGAGTAGTGTCCACGAAGCTCTCATCAGCCCCATAGTCAATGAGCACCCGGAGAGATTCAGACCAATCCACCCACAGCAGGATAACATGGAGAGGAGTACGAGTAATAGAAGTTAGAAGATTCCCAGTATGGCCCACCAGCGTACTCATACCTACTGTTGAGCCTGGTTTTTTACTGGACAAATGGATATGTAATGCCCTGTAGCACCACAATATAGGCAACCGTTGGAACTCAGCTTGCGTAATTGTTAGGCAACAATCTGGCCCTGCCCAGTTGCATAGGCTCTGGAGTAAACGAGTCATCTGTCACCGATGATTCCTGAGGGGGCTCGGTTAACTTTAGATCCTCTCGGGAATGCAGGTGTCAGGGACTTCCGGGGGTTCTTCGGAGGCGAGAAAGAAGTAGCTTCCAGGCCACCTCTCTCCCGGACACCTTCCTCACCTCCGCCACAAAATCCTCCAGATGACGGCAAATGGCAGATTGTTCTCCCAAACCGCCGTAGCCCAGGTGAGCGCCCTTCCAGACATCAGCGTTATGAGATAGGCTATCTCCGAACGATCCGAAGGAAACAAAGAGGGTTGCAGCTCAAAGATGAGAGCCCTGGGAAAGAAACGCCCGGCAGTTTCCAGGATCCCCAGCAAATCGCTCCGGAGGATGTAAGCGGGGTTCTCGGGGAGCCGGGGTATGCTAGACAAAATCACCACTGGTATGGGGATTACTGAGCGTTCGGGAGGTCTCCATTGTTGCATGCTGCCTGAAAGTCCAAGGAATTTCTCCAGTAATGCTTTGAAACCCTGGTCAGTATGGAGTCCTTCCATAAGGTTCTGGAGTAGCTCCTCATGTCTTCCAATGGAGACAGTGTTGCGGAGCTGGTCCGAGTCTGCTGGGTCAGTCATGGCCAGTTTGTACTATAGCAACACAGGAAGAGACCCAAATGCAGACACAGGAGGCAGATGGTTCGAGTCTCTGATATTTATTAATAGACAAGGGGCAGGTAAAGGCAGGTTGAGGACAGGCAGAAGTTTGTAAACCAGGACAGAGTCAGATGGGTACAGAACGGTAGACAGGCTCGAGGTCAGGGCAGGCAGAATGGTATGGCAGGCGGGCTCAGGGTCAGGGCAGGCAGAAAAGGTTGGAACTGGGGAGGACTAGACAAACAGGAGTACGGAAAAACACGCTGGTAAGCTTGACGAGACAAGATAAACTGGCAACAGACAAACAGAAACCACCGGTATAAATACACAAGGGATAATGGGAACAAATGAGAGACACATGGTGGGGGGTGGAGACATGCACAATACAGGTGAAACAGATCAGGGTGTGACACAAAGAGAGTGTTAATGTCAAGTCTAGTTAGTGTTAGAGTCTGTTTTTGTATCTCAAACAAATATAAGTACAGGACTATAAAGACCAGTAGGCCATTTATACTACAGAGTAGATGTAGCCTGGTCCCTGATCAATTTGAGATGTAATATTGTTTGGTATGACAATGACCATAGGAGTTGGCAAGACAGCACAGATCTGGAACTAGGCTAGAGTAGCTGAGGTTATATTAGAAGAGGATCCCATTGATGAAGCAGCCTATTGTAGCCTACTAGAACCTACTGTATAGCTTACTGTAACCTACTGTATAGGCTACTGGAACCTACTGTATAGCTTACTGTAACCTACTGTATAGGCTYCTGGAACCAACTGTAGCCTACTGTAACATACTGGAACCTACTGTATAGGCTACTGTAACCTACTGTAGCCTACTGTAACCTAATGTATAGGCTACTGTAACATACTGGAACCTACTGTATAGGCTACTGTAACCTACTGTAGCCTACTGTAACATACTGGAACCTACTGTATAGGCTACTGTAACCTACTGTATAGCTTACTGTAACCTACTGTATAGGCTACTGGAACCTACTGTATAGGCTACTGGAACCTACTGTATAGCTTACTGTAACCTACTGCATAGGCTACTGTAATATACTGTAGCCTACTGTAACATACTGTAACCTACTGTATAGGCTACTGTAACCTATTGGAACATACTGTAGCCTACTGTAACCTACTGTGACCTATGGTTTAGCCTACTGTAACATATAGGATCCTACTGTATAGCCAGTGGTGTAAAGTACTTTAAAGTACTAATTAGGTAATTTTGGGGGGTATCTGTACTTTACTATTAATATTTTTGCTTACTTTTACTTAACTACATTCCTAAAGAAAATGCTGTACTTTTTACTCCATACATTTTCCCTGACACCCAAAAGTACTTGTTACATTTTGAATGCTTAGCAGGACTTATCAAGAGGACATCCCTGGTCATCTCCACTGCCTCTGATCTGGCGGACTCACTAAACACAAATGCTTCGTTTGTAAATGATGTCTGAGTGTTGGAGTGTGGCCCTGGCTATCTGTAAATAGTGCCTACTGGTTGGTTTAAAATAAGTAATTAGAAATTATTCATACTTTTACTTTTGATACATAAGTACATTTTATCAATTACATTTACTTTTGATACTTAAGTATATTTAAAACCAAATACTTTTAGACTTTTACTCAAGTAATATTTTACCCGGGTGACTTTCACTTGAGTCATTTTCTATTAAGGTTTCTTTACTTTTACTCAAGTATGACAATTGGGTACTTTTTCCAACACTGTGTATAACCTACTGGAAATGACTATATAGCCTACTGTAACCTACTGTATAGTCTAACGTAACCTACTGTTTCCATGAGTCAAATCATCAAGAGAAGCCAGAACAATGTGCACCTGCAAAGCTGCAACACCAGACTTGAAACAAAACGCTCACTAAAAACAGAAGCTTTGGCCAAAACCACTACACAGGGCCTTTTCCCTAATCCCTCAGTTTACAGGAGGATAAAACAGAAGATTTAAAGCAGGGGGAAACTCCCAGTGAGAGAAACAGGCTTGGACAGAGCAGAAAGCATTTATTTGTGTTTGAATTTGATTTGGCTAATTAAGAGGAGTGGGATATAAGACGTGCGTAAATACTCTGCTTCAGAAATGAACAGGCCCCCGCTGAGATGAAACACACACGCAACTTAATCAGCATGTGACTCTGAACAGTACAGGCCTTAGCGATCTGCTCCATTGCCTTCCTTGTAACCAGCGATTGACACATGAAAGCAGTGAAATTTCACAGTCAACTAATCTCAGTTATATATGTATATAGACCTCCAATGTAGGAGACTTGTAGAGCTGAGCTAGTACACACCAGGCGTGTTCTTTTAACGTTGTTGTTGGTGTCTTAGGAGCTGTAAGTGTGTGTGTGTCTGTGTGTGTGTGTGTGTGTCTGTGTGGACAGGAGTGTACTGTACGTGAGGGTGATCTTTTTGTTGTTGTTGGTGTCAGGGCAGGAGCTGTGTGTCTATGTCACTGTCTATATCTAGGGCAGGAGCTGTGTGTCTACGTCACTGTCTATATGTAGGACATGAGCTGTGTGTCTACGTCACTGTCTATATCTAGGACATGAGCTGTGTGTCTACGTCACTGTCTATNCATGAGCTGTGTGTCTACGTCACTGTCTATTTCTAGGACAGGAGCTGTGTGTGTCTATGTCTCGCTCTGTCTATTTCTAGGACATGAGCTGTGTGTGTCTATGTCACTCTCTGTCTATATCTAGGACAGGAGCTGTGTGTGTCTATGTCACTCTCTGTCTATATCTTGGACAGGAGCTGTGTGTGTCTATGTCTCGCTCTGTCTATTTCTAGGACATGAGCTGTGTGTGTCTATGTCACTCTCTGTCAATCTCTAGGGCAGTAGCTGTGTGTGTCTATGTCACTCTCTGTCTATCTCTAGGGCAGTAGCTGTGTGTGTCTATGTCTCGCTCTGTCTATTTCTGGGGTGTTTTTGCAAAAAGACATTCAGACAGCACCTGTATTTAGGATTTTATTAGCATCCCCAGTTAGCCTGTAGTACCCATTCCCCAACAACCAGCCTCTGTCTACAGGGTCTCTCTACAGTAGCCTGTAGTATGGCCTGTAGTACCCATTCCCCAACAACCAGCCTCTGTCTACAGGGTCTATGTGGTTCCTCTGGTCCTGGTAATGGATCACAGCTGGTAGCCATGAACCAACCACAGCTCGCCGGGATGCCCACCGCACAACATCAAAGACCTAAAGTCCACCAGGGACAGGCTATTTCAATTAGCCTCCCCCTAACACATACACACACGAATGCAAACATACACACATACCCCGCTCCATCGCCGGCAGTACCCACACACACACCCCTTGACTTGTCAGAGCAGAAACTATACCATAAAGTCAAAGGAACGGTCTGTAAATCTCTGAGATAGAGATTGCAATGCGGCAAATATCTGGGGAAGGGTATAAAACAATTTCTAGAGTGTTGAAAGTTTCCAACAGCACAGTGGTCTCCATCCTTGGGCCATTTGAAAAATATGGAACTCCCTGGCCGTCTGACCAAACTGAGCAACCGGGCAAGAAGGACCTTGGTCAGGGAGGTGACCAAGAACCAGAAATGACCACTCTGACAGAACTACAGAGTTCCTTGGCTGAGACAGGAGAACCTGCCAGAAGGACCTCAGTCTCTAGAGCCCTTTACCAATCTGGGCTTCATGAGAGCGTGAAAGAGGAAGCCACTCCTGAGAAAATGCATGTGAAAGACTGATTGAAGTCTTTGGCCTGAATGCAAAACACTATGTCTGCTGGTGGCAGCATCATGCTATGAGGATGCTTTTCACCGGCAGGGACTGGGAGACTGGTAAAGATAGAGGGAACAATGAATGGAGCCAAATACAGGCAAATCCTTGATGAGAACCTGCTTCAGAGTGCAAGAAACATTAGACAGGGGTGAATATTTGTGTTCCAACAGGACAAGGACCCCAAGCATACATTTAAATCAACGCTGGAATGGCTTCAGAACAAGAATGTGAACGTCCTAGAGTGGCCCAGCCAAAGCCCAGACTTGAACACCCTTGAAAATATGTGGAAAGACTTGAAGATTGCTGTTCACCACCACTCCCTATTTAACTTAGAATGGGATAAAATCCCCAAATCCAGATGTGCAAAGCTGATACAGACATACCCAAGACGACTCAAAGCTGATACAGACATACCCAAGACGACTCAAAGCTGATACAGACATACCCAAGAGATCAAAGCGGATACAGACATACCCAAGACGACTCAAAGCTGATACAGACATACCCAAACGACTCAAAGCTGATACAGACATACCAAGACGACTCAAAGCTGATACAGACATACCCAAGACGACTCAAAGCTGATACACACAACCCAAGACGACTCAAAGCTGATACACACATACCCAAGACGACTCAAAGCTGATACAGACATAACCAAGACGACTCAAAGCTGATACAGACATACCCAAGACGACTCAAAGCTGATACAGACATACCCAAGACGACTCAAGCTCAAATCGCTATCAAAGGTGCTTTCTACAAATTATGCACAGGGGTGTGAATACTTATGTAAGTGAGATATTTCTGTATTTCATTTTCAATAAATTTGCAAAAACTTCTAAAGCATGTTTTCACTTTGTCAATATGGGGTATTGTGTGTAGGTGGGTGAGAACAATACAATATTTAATTCATTTTGAATTGAGGCTAACATAACAAAACGTAGAATAAATCAAGGGTCTGAATACTTTCTGAAGGTACTGTATGTTATTATGAGATCATTGTGTTGGATGGAAGGGTCCCTCGTTTCCTCGTACCCTCCCAGAGTTTGTTTTGGAGAAGGAAAGTTACTTGGGTTCAAAGTCATGAAAGGGACACCGTTTGGTGGGGTGTTGTGTTGGGCAGCACAGTGACATAGAGACACTAACCTGTAGCACAGTGACATAGAGACACTAACCTGTAGCACAGTGACATAGAGACACTAACCTGTAACACAGTGACATAGAGACACTAACCTGTAGCACAGTGACATAGACACACTACTGAGCACAGTGACATAGACACACTAACCTGTAGCACAGTGACATAGACACACTAACCTGTAGCACAGTGACATAGACACACTAACCTGTAGCACAGTGACATAGACACACTAACCTGTAGCACAGTGACATAGAGACACTAACCTGTAGCACAGTGACATAGACACACTAACCTGTAGCACATGACATAGACACACTAACCTGTAGACAGTGACATAGAGACACAACCTGTAGCACAGTACATAGAGACACTAACCTGTAGCACAGTGACATAGACACACTAACCTGTAGCACAGTGACATAGAGACACACTAACCTGTAGCACAGTGACATAGAGACACTAACTGTAGCACAGTGACATAGAGACACTAACCTGTAGCACAGTGACATAGACACACTAACCTGTAGCACAGTGACATAGACAACTAACCTGTACACAGTGACATAGAGACACACTAACCTGTAGCACAGTGACATAGAGACACTAACCTGTAGCACAGTGACATAGAGACAAACTACCTGTAGCACAGTGACAGAGACACACTAACCTGTAGCACAGTGACATAGACACACTAACCTGTAGCACAGTGACATAGACACACTAACCTGTAGCACAGTGACATAGACACACTAACCTGTAGCACAGTGACATAGAGACACTAACCTGTAGCACAGTGACATAGAGACACTAACCTGTAGCACAGTGACATAGAGACACTAACCTGTAGCACAGTGACATAGACACACTAACCTGTAGCACAGTGACATCAAGACACTAACCTGTAGCACAGTGACAGAGACACACTAACCTGTACCACAGTGACAGAGACACTAACCTGTAGCACAGTGTGACATAGAGACACTAACCTGTAGCACAGTGACATAGACACACTAACCTGTAGCACAGTGACATAGAGACACTAACCTGTAGCACAGTGACATAGAACACTAACTGTAACACAGTGACATAGAGAGACTAACCTGTAACAGTGACATAGAGACACTAACCTGTAGCAACAGTGACATAGAGACACTAACCTGTAGCACAGTGACATAGAGACATAACTGTAGCACAGTGACATGAGACACTAACTGTAACACAGTGACATAGAGACACTAACCTGTAGCCACAGTGACCATTAGCTGGATGCAACAGAACACAAAAATAGGCCATTCTTTTTGCAATAATGCATTGCCACAGCCATAGACCACGTTTTCAAAAGAACAGAGGAACAACAAAATTCACAGCCATACTTTCACAATTGTATTTATTTCCCTTTAATGAATTACATTCAAATATTATTGTACCACAGTATCTATTCATTATTCAATACTTCATTTGAAGATAGAAAAAGCATGAGCACACCCCTTGGGTTGTGCAATTGTCAGCCATTTGGTGGCATGTTCTTTCGAATGACTTTTTCTCAACCATTGAATGGAATGAACAAAGGCAGTGAGCTCACACACATGAGCTATATTACTGGTCAAAGTCATTCAACCTTTTAAAACGATCAGGAGATTGACTCTAAACACCTAAGAGAGTGTACATCTGGGACCATTCTAAGTTAATAGGAACATGGAGTGATAACATAGACCTCAAAGTATTCACATAATATTGTTTCCCGGCAAAAGAACATAACATTTGGTCCTAGGAAAAGTCCCGTGAACAAACCAAGCAGGCCTGCTCTGTAAGCCTTCATTTACAGACCGTGAACAAACCAAGCAGGCCTGCTCTGTAAGCCTTAATTTACAGACCGTGAACAAACCAAGCAGGCCTGCTCTGTAAGCCTTCATTTACAGACCGTTATTTAAAGTAATCTACAGTGCAATGTACACATGTACTACACCATGAAGATAATGCATTATCCCTGATCGACAAAAATTCTACATGGTGTAGAAAACATAATTTGCACCTACATTAGTGCATGTTGATGCCAGCTTAAGGGTGATGCAATTGTAGGTTCATTTAAAAATATCCTGGACAGGGAGAGTTACACTGGAGGACATCAACTCTGTTCAAATATCACCTTTCCATCCAGCCTCTCTTGTCTTTCTCTGAAATAAAGCAGAAAGAATCAGAATCACTTTTACTCTACACAATACCCAGAATTTGTGACAAGGTGCTGCGAGCAATAGATTACAGAAACATTAATAGTGGAAGACTGTCTGTGTATAACAGGCTACTCAGACACACACACAACCCCACCGACCCATCTCCGACCCCCTGGGTGGTTTCTGACCGAGGCCCCTTGTCCTTCTTTGATGTGTCCTGCCGTTGCGCGCAGGGTGGGGAGGACTAGGGCCTGTTGGGGCCTGCAGGGTAACCCTAGATGTGTCTGCAGCAATGGGCTGAGGGCTGGGGATGAAGCAAGGGGTTGGGCATGAAGCAAGGGGTTGGGCATGAAGCAAGGGGCTGTTAGGGCAGGGAGGCCCATACCATCTCCACACAGCATCAGAGGAAGTAGCAGAGTCTCACGCAAACAAGACCAGACCAAGCCAGGCCATACCAGACAAGGCGTGTGTGTGTGTGTGTGTGTGTGTGTGTGTGTGTGTGTGTGTGTGTGTGTGTGTGTGTGTGTGTGTGTGTGTGTGTGTGTGTGTGTGTCTCCAGACATCAATGACAAGTGGGTGTTGACCCAAGGAAGATGTCATGGTGTGTTTAATGGTATGAGTTCACAGGAATGCCTTTGGTGAGCTTTCCCATGTGTCCTTATTACCTCAGCATGTAACATGTATGTAGATGTGTGTCCTTATTACCTCATCATGTAACATGTATGTAGATGTGTGTCCTTATTACCTCATCATGTAACATGTATG
>NW_019943409.1:101437-105395 GCF_002910315.2 Salvelinus sp. IW2-2015 | reverse complement strand
GTGTCCTTATTACCTCATCATGTAACATGTATGTAGATGTGTCCTTATAACCTCATCATGTAACATGTATGTAGATGTGTGTCCTTATTACCTCAGCATGTAACATGTATGTAGATGTGTGTCCTGCTAAAGTGAGTGTGTGATACCCCCTCTGGTGCTCCCTATCCACACAGGTATTGACCTTTGACACGTATCTTCTTACCTTCCCTCCCTCCTTCCCTCCCTCTACAGATGAAAGCAAGGTGATCATCAACCCTCTAAAAACAAGGCAGGTGCGCTCCCTCTCCCCCTTACGGGTGTAAACCATAGTCATTCATTTCTCTACCTGCAGAACACAGGCTGAACGCTCCAAGTGCACCTGGGAGCCGAGACAAACCATCCCTTCTCTCTTCCATAGGAGAGTTATGGCGGGGGGGGAGCCTCTTGACGTCTACGAGGCCCATAAAAATAGGCCTGTCATTTGGTTAGCAAGCGAGCCCAGGAGCTACGGTAGCTGGCTTCTGTTCCAGTAGTGTAGTGTACTGAGTGAGAGGTTTATCCACAGGGTGTATTCTACGTCACAAATGGCACCCTATTTCCCTATGGGCCCTAGTCAAAAATATTGCACTACATAGGGAAGAGGGTGCCATTTGGGACACAGCCGGGGTCTAGCCGAATATGAAGATATACTGTATCGTTTGATCAGATCAGAAGGGTTTTATGAGCGTGTGTGTGTGTCTGTGGTTTATGAGGGGGGCTCAGAGGCAGGTGGGATCAATGGTAATCATGAATCATCGTTTTCTTTGTTCATTGGGAATTTACACAATCGAGGGAAATCTATTTTATCATATCTTATCTGGTTGTTCATTTCTATTTTATCATATCTTATCTATTTTATCATATATTATCTATTTTATCATTTCTATTTTATCATATATCTTATTTATTTTATCATATCTTATCTATTTTATCATATATCTTTATCTATTTTATCATATATCTTTATCTATTTTATCATATATCTTATCTATTTTATCATATCTTATCTATTTTATAATTTCTATTTTATCATATATCTTATCTATTTTATCATATCTTATCTATTTTATCATATCTTATCAGGTAGCCTAGTGGTAAGAGCGTTGGGCCAGTAACCGAAAAGTTGCTGGATCGAATCCCCGAGCTGACAAGGTAAAAATCTGTCGTTCTGCCCCTGAACAAGGCAGTTAACCCACAGTTCCCCGGTGGACCTTCATTGTAAATAATAATCTGTTCTTAAATGACTTACCTAGTTAAAGTAATGTAAAAAAATATATATATACATTTTTGGTTTAAATTATCCCTATGTCGGTCTCTATAACATCTGTATAATGTACACTGAGTGGACAAATCATTAGGTACATTTCTACTGTTTTTAGTAACAACCATCTAGCAGTAGTAGACTGATGTGTAAATCTAACAGGCTTTAGCTCAGTGGTGGGATCCCAGGAACAGACGGCCCGGGTTTGAGACCCAATCTGTTACTGCAGATCACTGCTTTGGATTCTTAGCTAAAACGTGTGTCCATGCTGTGTGTGTGTGTGTGTGTGTGTGTGTGTGTGTCCGTGCGCGCGAGTGTCTGTGAGTGTGTTCCCGTGTGTGTGTTCCCGTGTGTGTGTGTGAGAGAGAAACAGTGAACCCACCTTTTCTGTTTCCTGAAGTGTAGATTGACCATCGCCCCCATGGTTATCAGAGTAGCTATGGAAAACACAGAACCCAGCACCACTCCTAGGACATTATCTGGAACACACACCACAAACTATAATAATACATAGAGCTTTCCTCAAAACCAAAGACATGTTACACACAACAAACTAATGTATCTCTCAGTGTAGGACAATTGATCAATGTGTTACTTATCAATACAGCACAGGCAGAAGGAAACCAAGGAACTATATGATATGATTCGAAGAGGACTAGAAACACACACACACACACACACACACCACACACACACACACACACACACACACACGAAGACAGACAGACAGAAACACGCACACACACATACACCCACACAACACAACAAAGACAGACAGAAACACAACACGAAGACAGACAGACAGAACACACACACACACACACACACGAAAACAGACAGACAGAAGACCAGACAGACAGACAGCAGACAGACAGAAAGACAGACACAGACAGACAGAAACACACACACACACGAAGGACAGACAGACAGACAGAAACACACACACACGAAGACAGACTGACAGACAGAACAACACATACATGAAGACAGACAGACAGAAACAACACACACACGAAGACAGACAGACAGACAGACACACACACACCACACGAAGACAGACAGACAGACAGAAACACACACACACGAAGATAGACAGACAGACAGAACACACACACACGAAGACAGACAGACAGACAGACAGAAACACACACACACAAAGACAGACAGACAGACAGAACACGAAGACAGACAGACAGAACACACAACGAAGACAGACAGACAGACAGACAGACAGACAGTAACACACACACACCGAAGACAGACAGACAGAAACACACACACAGCACGAAGACAGACAGACAGACAGACAGAAACAACCACACACACACGAAGACAGGACAGACAGAACACACACAGCCATAGCAGGATGCCTCCCCTGAGTTCCAGTTATATCTCTTCGCAGTGTGGTGGGTCAGCTAGTCCGCGACAACTCATAACTCCGAGCCCATATGTTAACGTGAGGCCCTCGAGATGTGACTGAAGGCACCGAGCGCCTCTCTTGCATGTCCCTCTCGCACCACCAGGCACCACAAGCTGGTGCAGGACGGTGTGATCATGCAGTCGGCCCTGAAGTAGAAATGATCCCTGCCCTGCTGGCGCCTAGGGACGGCGGTCAGGAAACAGTGAGACTGGGGAATCCCCAGCGTCCGTGTGTCTTGTGTGTCCTGTGTCTAGGCTCTAAACATGTCCCTCTGACGTTCGCTGGTGTTTCGGAATAGGGCTCATGTGCCAGATATTTACTGTCACTATCCCTTCCTCCTTCCACGGCCCTCCACGGTGGTAATCTCATTATGTACGGCCTCAACGGGATCGCTAGATAGACCTCGCATGTGCATCATCACGGCGGATTCACGATCTCGGAGCCATGCCAACACCATTGTACGCTGTTCGCAGAGAGGGGTGGGTGGGGGGGGGGGTCTAACTAGGGGTCATCACACTAACACTTAGTGTAAGCATTGTCATGGGTTAAGTGAGGGAAGATGTTTGGTTCTGGTAGAAGTGGTCTTGGATAGCAGCATGTTGGAGAAAATAGGTGCTTTGGTTTCACTAGGCAGGACATAACTCTACTTCTAAGGGGGCTTTTAGTGGCTGGATGTCCTGGATATCAAAAGTGGAATAAACTCTGAGGTTTGATCTTCTTCTGTTTATCCTGGGAGATGAGGCTCGATCATTGATGGCTCAAGGAACATCATCTTTTAGATTGCCTGGGAGTTAGTCGGGTCTTCATCTTCTCTTTACGTTAGATAAGGTGTTTTGACTTGTTGCTTATCTTTAATTTGCGCCATCCTGGATTCAACCCGTAAAGCTACTCTGTGTACTCAGAAGGCGCTTACCTGACTCTAACGAGTGATGCTACGAAGTGTGTGTTCCTTGATTGTAGATCTACTAACAGGTTCTGTCGCTGCCAGTTGATGGTGTCATATGGAAATGTCTGGGAGAAAGATATGCACCAGGGATCTACTTAGGGATCTCGGGTACTATTCACAATGTCACTTGATGTAGTTCTCTTCTTGTGAGCCTGATCTAGTACTAGCTGCGTAATACGCCGTAGAAACAGCACCAATCCCTCTATTTGAGATATCACCCATCCTCTATTTGAGATATCACCCATCCTCTATTTGAGATATCACCATCCTCCAGTAGAATATCATACACCCATGCCTCCAGTAGATATCATAA